>NW_027331626.1:614398-790432 GCF_022965805.1 Primulina eburnea
AGAGAGATGTATCAGAAACTCAGTTAGAAGAAAAGATGAAAGAATTTGAGTTATTACGGCTGCCGGTTCTGAATGGTACCGAGACATCTGAAGATTGTCAGAACTGGTTTGATGATATAGAAATCTTGTTCGATTTACTTAACTGTACAGATGAACAGAGGGTTAAAATGGTGCCTTATCAGTTACGAGAAGCCGCCAGGAGTTGGTGGATTACTAGTAGAAGAATGTGGGCACAGAGAGGTACAGTGATGTCGTGGGAAATATTCAGAACTGAATTCTATCGAAGATTTTTCTCAGCTTCGTACCGAGAGGACAAGAAATTAGAGTTTGAGAAGTTGAGCCAAGGGCAGCTGAATATTGACCAATATATTGCTAAATTCTCTACTCTACTGCGGTTTGCTCCTCATTGGGCTGGGAATGATGAAGCTGTAGTGAATCAGTTCATCAGAGGGTTGAACTCGGAGATAGTTGCATTGATGAATATGCAGCGACCTTATCATTTTGCTGATATCTTGGGTAAAGCAAAGAGAGCTGAGGCGAGTCTGATGAGACAGCTAGAGAGGTTGTGCATGAAGCCATCCCAAACCCAGCAATCCTCTCTTCGATTCGATCGAGGCAGTACGAGTGGAAAGCAAGATTTGCTGAAAGCTCGAAAGAAGTCATTTAAGAAATTGGGAAGTGGTTCCTCTAGCTCCAGCAGTCCTAGTCCCAGCCACACTGGAGTGTATTGCAGGACTTGCGGTGGGAGACACCCCACAGAGCAATGCCAGGGAGTGTCTGGCAGTTGCCATATCTGCAGACAGCGAGGACACTTTGCTAGAGTTTGTCCCCAGAGAGGTCCTCGAAGATTTCAAGGGGCTGGACCATCTGGATATGGTGATCGAGGGACAGACCAGGTCACACTGGGTAACATAGTAACAGGTACTATTCTTTATGATTATATTGCATATGTATTGATATGTACTAATGCATTCGTTATGAGTATCTGTGATGGAGTTGCATGGAGATATGCATTATATGTTGGATCTGATTATACTGTAGGATTGATTCCCTTACTTGTAAGGAAACTATTATTATCAGAGATTTCTGAACATGTTGTATACTACAGTAAGATGAGAATGAAATAGAGATAGATTATGAGGTACTTGTGTTTTCTAATGCATTATTGACAATTATATGCTAAACAAGTACAGAAAGATAGAAATATTGTAGAACTTGTGCCAGAAATGGTAAGATTCAGATCAGAGTTGACTAATTAGTGGAGATACCACAATAAAGATTCTAGATTTAGAATTCCTTTGATATCTGTATTGTATATGACTCGATTAGTACAGAAAGGAGCAGATTGCATCCTTATGTATTCAGTAGATCCACTGAAATCGAGTTTAGTATTGACAGATTGATCAGTATTATACAAGTTGACTGATGTTTGCCTAGATAAGATTTCAGAATGGTGTTATATCAGAAAGATAAAGTTCAGAATTGAATGGAGATCAGGTATTGTTTGTATAGTAGATTTAGTACAGAATGGTATTGACTATATAGAATGATACAAAATGAATTGAAAGAATATTTGAAAGATCATACTAAATATTCTGAGAATTATGATTCTTGTATACAGAAATTGTTCAGATATGGATTTTGTGTGAAACAGATTGTATTCAGAATAGATGATATCTGATGTTAGTATACTAATTGATTTGAGACAGTTGATATTGTGATCAGTGACTGATCAGATACCGATATCAGAAAAATCAGAAGGTCAGAAATGTCAGAATTGTCAGAAATTGATATTATATGAGTTGACAGATTATCTGATATGATTGTGTTTTGAACTGCTTAAGAATGATTGCTTCTAGATCACTATTTTATACAGATTGTATTGTGTGGGGAGCATATTGTAATCGCAAATGATATATATAGCAGTGGATCAGAATGACATGAAGATCTGATTGATTTGTCAGAATTGATAGTATTGTCAGAATTTACAATCCTATATATTTACTAGATTAGTATAGATTATGGTTATTCTGAATCAGTATGGATACAGATTTTATGAACCGTTGAGAGTATATACAGTTCAGCTTGTATCAGAAATGAATTCAAGAATTTCAGCCATTCAGAAACGTGATCAGAGTGGTCAGAACAGTATTTCGATAATCAGAGCAGAGTATCGATCAGAAGAACAGATATATGATTTGGTGTTTGTATTAAGACAGATTGTGGTACGATATCAGAATGTTTCAGAGTTGTATAACAGAATTGATATTTATAGTCAGAGCCGAATACCAGGTAGGTATATTTTCTTTTATTTATGTTATTAATTGATTTGTTTGTGTCAAATAGTTCGAATCTGAAATCACAGATAGGGTCAGAAATGTACCGTAGTGGATTCAGCTTTCAATTTGATGATTGAGAATGTATGGTATTCGAACAGATAGAGTTGATATAGACAGATTAAATCAGTTATAACAGAATTTGCCTTGAAATGTTGGCAGAAATCATACTGATAGGTCTGAATCGCTAACAGAATAAGCAAAAAGATAGAAATCAGAAGATTTATTACAGAATTGTATATTTTTGAATGGAAATGGGAGTACATTTCTATTTCTTTCGTAATGAAATTACCGCCATTTTCTCCAGATTGTGACATGATATGATTATGATTGACAGATTGATCAATCTATATCTATTAGTTTGTACCAGATAACGTACAAACAGAACCAGATGACACAGATTGATGTTAGAGGAATGATCAGAATCAACAGAATGTTGAGATAGAATATATCAGGATGTACTTTTCTGGTTGACTTTGTACTTGTAACAGAGTATATCATGAGTTGCTCCTTATATTTATCGCAGATTGACAGACAGTCAGGGTATATGTTATCCAGATGTTGGAAGATCTTGGTAGAATTATAGAGTGCTGGATGGTAGCACTAATAGATATGACTTATTATCACTGCATGATAATACCTATCAGCCTACCAGGTTGGTAATGAGATAGTTTCAGTCAGAACAGTATACAGTGAATACTACAGATTTCTAGTTCTTTTGAAGAAAATTCGAAAGAAAATGAAAATAGTTCAGAATGAACATATGTTATAACCAACATCGGATGATGATGATTGGTATTTGAAGGCGAGGATTGAATATGTCCTAGATCGAGAGCAACAGATTTGATGATAGTTGGCTGTATTGAATTATTATAGACTATGGAGTGGTTTATACGGATGGTGTATAACCAACATGGCCAGATTGACTTCGTCAGAGTTAATTTGAGAAGTATTATGATAATATACTTCATGAAGTCTTATTCCAAATTTGAAATCAGAAGTTGATACAAGAACGAGATTTCAGAATGGAGTCAGTGAGATGAGAGTTGATCTAAACTCTGTTATACATTTCTTCTAATATGTCTGAATTGATTATTTACGAGTTCGAGGACGAACTCAGATCTAAGAGGGGGAGAAATGTAAGGCCCGAGATTTAATTACTGTAATCAGATGACGATTAAATGGTCAGAATTGTGATTAGTGAATATCACAGGAGCCAAATAAAACGTGAAAGGAGAAGCCGGGCGTTGTTGCATTGTGAGCCAAGATTTCGGGCAGAATATGTGGCGCCCGAGCGGTAGAAAAGCACCGCCCGAGCGCCAAGGCATCACAAGAATTCGGACAGAAAGGCTGGCGCCCGAGCGGTAAAGATTTACCGCTCGAGCGCCAATGGGTAATTACCCGAGCATCCGAACATAAACTCTCGCGCCCGGGCGGTAAAGATCAACCGCCCGAGCGCGAGACATGCAAAAGGAAAAGGTGCCACTTGCTTCTCTCATGCAACGTGTAGGGATGTATGTATATATATATATATATGTATATACGAATCCTTCCTTTCCCAGAAGCAAAGAACGAAAAGAGAAATTCAGAAAAGGGTCGAGAAAAGGTTACGAGAAATCCTTACGCCTTTTGTGAGAAATCCGTCCGTCAGATTTTGAATCCGACTTCAGTACTGTGTTCCTAGCAACGACAGCTACAACTGGACGTAAGTTTTGTTACGTTTAGACAAGATTTGAATTTATGATATTGTCAGAATTTAATATGATTCAGATATGGTGTTTCTGCTACCGTAGACATTATAGAATTGAAGTCAGATTAAAGAGCAGACCGTTTCTGTAATTGTTATGATTTTTGAAAGATATTGACTGAGATTATATATCAAAATTGTGTTAATATTCAGAGTATGAATTATGTGACACAGATTATGAGTTCCAGTATTACATTGGTGATGTTCAGAATGACGGGGTATTCAGATTGTATTGTTATGCCGTCGAAACATCAGTTGATTAGATTGATCGGATTCAGTAATGATTTTGATTGTAACGTGATATCGTTGATATGAATTAGATTTGAGTATTGATCAGAACAGGTTTTGATTCGAGCTATATACTGATGTTGTATTTATATGATTGTCATTGCCAGACTGGGTATGGACAGATCAGAATACGAGACTTCGTCTTCGTCAGACCGGGAAGACAAAGGTATAAATAAATGTTGATGCGGGATTGCACAACTCAAGTTAGGTTGACTTGAGTCTCCCTAAATCACATACTTTACTTTATTGCATAGATATTTGCATATTATCAGATTGATATGTTTTAAGTCTATTGATTGATAGCAGAGCCAGAGATTGAGTCTAGGGCAGACAGCCTAGCTAGGGCAGAACAGCCGAGTCTTTCTCAGAACCGATAAGACTCTAGACTTACGGCGTATCGACGCGCTTAAATGTAGATCGACGTTTAATGTAGACACTCGATACAGCATACCGAAGTCTAAATTAGATCGGGATCCCTAGATTAGAATTAGAGATGAGTCAAGTCTTAGATAGTGAGACTAGAGTTTGATTTACAGATCAGTAGTAATTATGTTTCGTAGATTACGATTCATGTTTTATTTACCGACTTGTACTGATACATGTTGTTGATTATGCTACATGTGATAAGATATAATTCATGCTTTTATATATGTTTTATATGCTTGCATGATTGCATTGTTTATACTGGATATTTATATCTCACCGGAGTTATCCGGCTGTTGTCTTGTTTTGTATGTGTGCATGACAACAGGTGGGGCCAAGATCGGGGTCCAGAAGAAGATGAGAGATCAAGATTAGAGTGGTGATTCCGGACTTGGATGTAGATAGGTTTCATTACTAGAACTTTAGTAGTTGAGCCTTAGATTATTTGAAAGACTGTTGTATATTATTGTACTTTTATACAGATATGTATATTATGTAGATACCATTACCTTCCGCATTTTAAAAGAAAAATTTTTAGACCCTGTTTATCTTAACTGATAATTAAACCCCAAAGATGATTAAGAAGATGATTAGCGTCCGGGTCCCCACAAAAATTATCCTAATTGGTCCTTAATTTCAAAATTCCTACAGTTAACCCATAAGTTCTTGGCATTCTTAATTTCTTTCTACATGTTTCCCATATCATAATTTCAATAAATTTAAACTTATTTACCCAAAATCAAGTCTCATAATCAATCTTACCTTTCATCAAAACTAAAAATCCCAATTTATACATTTTCTTACTCCCAAAGTCGTTGCAAATCCTTAAATCATTATTCCTTACATCTAATTCCCAAAAATTAATTCGATTAGTAACCATGAATCATAAAAATTTTCTTAGAAAATCTACGTGTCCCAAAGAACTAATAAAATTCACGATTAACTTATAGCGCAAAAAGTATAACATCAATGCTAAAACCCAAAAATCAACATCGTTCATTTCCACCACAAACCAACATGCGTTAAAATAAAATAAATTTTCATTTTATATCGTATCACGTATAAAAATTCCAAGCATATAAATCATAAATTATCATAAAACTATTAAACATGCGACGTAAACATATAATCCATATAATTAAGAAGGTAACATCATAAAATCATATAAAGCATGTAAACTTACAAGTTTGAGGCTTGACGACTGATCTTCCCGGCGCTGATGGTAGCACAACCCTTTACAGAACCATTGCTCTGATATCAACTGAAACGTCATGTCCTTTTTATTGCTTTAAAAGTACTAGAATTTTTTTTAAACCTCACTTAGCATCGGCCGAACCATAAAATACTTCTGACATCATTTTAAAAATAAACATCCAACTGCCATTTAAAAATCCAAAAGAAAATATTTTAAAGCATAAAATCGTCAAAGATTTTACCAACCTAATAACATTATTTGAAAAGTATAGCCCATACTAAACCTCTCAAAAATCTCTCAAAAAGCATAAATAAATAGTCTTAAAAATCTTTAACGTAAATCATGAGTCGTAAATCATAATGCGGAAAAAGTAGAAGCGTTGGTCCTCAGGTTGTGTGCGCCATCAGTCCAGTCAAATCACCCATCAAGTCCTCCCTCAATACCACCTGCATCCATCACACCTAGTGAGTCTAAAGACTCAACACACCATAATCTTTATAACGAGTAATACGTAATACAGTCAACATATAACGGTGAAAAATAATTGTACTTAAAATATCATTTTCATGAAGATGCATAAACATAAACATTTCCATAAACATTTCCATGATGCATAAAACTTTAAACATAAACATTTTCATGACATGCATAAATAAATCCTTAACTTTTCCTCAACATGACATGAACATTTAACATGATCATAAACATTTTCCTTTATCTTTTTCTTTGTTGAATTCAGTTCGTTAATTGTGACTTTCCTCAACATTACATGACATGACGATGGATCCATCTACATAAAACCACAGTACTGGGCGGCTGGGACATCAGCGACACTCTCACCGGTCAACTGAGCATTGGCCTAACATGATCGAATAGAAATACGATCGTCGGAGCTCCCTCTGGAGCCTTTTCCCATAAATGGGCTCGCTCTGGGGCCTTCTCCCCTCACGATATTCCTATTCTTCCTCAAACCTCATAACCTCATATTCGCAATAATGGAAACACGATCGTCGGGCTCCCACTGGGACCATAACCTTCACGACGTCGCCATTATTAACGAATTAGTCACAATCACTTCACTTCCTTCAAAATTTTTTATTCACATCACTTTATAAAAATCCTGAATAATATTTACATTTTCATTTTGAAACCAAGCATGCAACATGTATTTTAAATGTCTTCTTAAAATCGTAAAAATCATTTAGACATCTAAAAATCATAAAATTAATCATGAACATTCATAAAAAAATAAAATGATCATATTTTCATAAAAACAGAATTTCGGGCACTGCCATGACCTTTACTAATTTCCCGGTGTAAAAAGACCGTATTACCCCTGACTCGACATTTTACGTTTTCGACTTTTTCCTTGATTTAATGACTCTAACATCTCCCAAATAATTATTTAAGCTTACACGAATTTTTTCGTAATTTTATTTGGCTTAAATGTTAGACTTTTTCATTTATCTTTAATTAATTGTTTTAACGGTGTTTTAATCCCGAAAAATACCAAACTTTAATATAAAATTCCTAAATTCTAAATTTAGTCTTTTTATATTATTTTAGCCCTTATGGACCACGACTCGACCCCCGTGAGCTGTTTTCCAATTTTCTCTTCTTTTTAAAACCCTAAATGACACCTAAACTTCGACCCCGAGCCATCTCTTAATTTTCACGAGTTACTCCCGAGCCATGTCGAAACAAAACTTGCCCAACATGCCAAAGTACCCTACTGGACTCTAAGTTTGTCAAGATAACATCCCAAACCATGAAACAAGCTACCCCAAATCCCACCATGTACTGGCCGAGAGCTTCACGTGAACGTCCCTCTCGTTATTTGGTGTCTAGACTCTAACCCATGGCTTGGCTCTCTAACCAGCCTCTCCAGCACTCTCCTAGGACCCTAGGACGCACCCAAACCTAGCCATGGAACCCCAGGCCTAGCCCCGCCCATCCCTGCCAGCGCTGGACCTGCGCGCGATTGCAAAAGGCTCTCGGGTAGGAGTCCTTCTTCACAAGGACTCCTCCCAGCCCTCAAGGATCGAGTCCTAGCATGGCTAGGACTCCACTCTGAACCCTTACAGACCCTGGCTAAGCCCTGACTCAAGCCCTGATCGAACCCGGCCCTCCTGCACAAAAACCGCATCCATGAATCTGTGACAACACTTGCGTGCAGCATGCGTTCCTGAATACGGTGGTGTTTAGGGGATTATTTAGGACTCTAATATGTGGAAATCACTACCGGATTGACTCCTAATCATGGCCGCACTTTACACAGTACAAAAACATGATTTAGGAATCAAAAACTTTGCTTAACAATTCATATTATGATCAAAAACGAAAATACATAAAGTGACACTTGTTTTTCATGCATAAAAGAATACTATGATGTAACGGATGAGAAAAGGAGATTAAAACGTGCCTTTGCGCTATATACGCACGAAAGTTCGTTGACGACGAAGAACGGAGGGACACCTTGGCTGAAACTTGTGCTTGAACCTTCAAAAATCCTCCAAAAGTTGTGTGTGTGTAGTGCCGTGTGTGATGGTGTGTGGTTGGAAGAGTTTTCACAAATTAATCTAGGGTGGCCGATTGTTTGGGTAGCAAGTGTAGGGTTTTGTGATTTTTTTGCACTTTAAATACTAATCTATCCACTAAGTAGGCTTTAGGCCTATTAAGCCCCAAAATTCAAGCTCATTAGTTAAATAAAGATTTAAATAAAATATTAACCAAAGTTTTGATTAATTAAACATGTGAATTTATTAGCCGGGTTGCCAAAAAATTCGTATTTTTGTTGAAAAACAATCACCTATAAAATTTAAGTACCGACGTATAAAATCATCTCAAAACCCCTTATTTTCAAAAAAACTTAAAAAGCATCGACCATATTTTAAATAATTAAAAATAAGCAGTTAAAAACATTTTACATTTTTCAGCCCTCGGTCCCCGTTCCTCGATCGCAACTCGAATAACCTTTTAAAAATTAATTTTAATGCAACAATGTAGAAAAATATATTTTAAACATGTAAATATGCACAACATATTTAATTAATACAATTAAAAAATTTAATCAAATTACAAGAGAATTAAATAATTGCATGCATGTGGTTCGCGTGGACCTTTAAATTTTCGGGGCGTTACAATCTTCCCCCCTTAAATTGAATTTCGTCCTCGAAATTTGTTTATCCTTAATAACCCAAAGTTTAGACTTAGTTCTAGTATCCCAAAAATCCATTCTTCCGCTGCGCTACTCTAATAAAACTTTAGTTCTAGAATGTTATTACGTTTCCTTGATCCCAATTAAATTTTCTTTCTAAATCCTTATTTTCAACTCGCAACTTAAAAGACCCAAATGACTTAGTGCCATTATTATTATAATCTCGAATTTCAATTTTTCTTACAATTCCCAATATTAAAAGATGAATAATCATGCTTATCGTATATTACTTTCTTTATTTTATACCCAAAATGTTCATCAACTTATCAAATTTCGATCTTAAAATCCCAAATGCATCTACTAACGGTTAAACTTTCAAACGTAATATTTATTCAATTTTAAAAATCCTTGATCAACATTCCTTATAACACTATAACCATGATATCTCAAGGTTTCACATATTCTTAAAAAGTCTAAATCCTCAAAAATTTTACTATTTAACCCATTCAAATTATCGCTTATTGCTAAATTAGTCCACAATTTCTTTAATGTTTGCAAAATAAATTCTTAATTTCCTCAAAAATTATCCTAATTGATCCTTAATTTCAAAATTTATACAGTTAACTCATAAGTTCTTGGCATTCTTAATTTCTTTCTACAGGTTTCCCATAACATAATTTCAATAAATTTAAACTTATTTACCCAAAAATCAATTCTCATAATCAATCTTACCTTTTATCAAAACTAAAAATCCCAATTTATACATTTTCTTACTCCCAAAGTCGTTGCAAATCCTTAAATCATTATTCCTTACATCTAATTCCCAAAAATTAATTCGACTAGTAACCATGAATCATAAAAATTGTCTTAGAAAATCTATGTGTCCCAATGCACTCATAAAATTCACGATTAACTTATAGCGCAAAAAGTATAAGGTCAATACTAAAACCCAAAAATCAACATCGTTCATTTCCACCACAAACCAGCATGCGTTAAAATAAAATTATTTTTCATTTCATATGGTATCACGTATAAAAATTCCAAGCATATAAACCATAACTTATCATAAAACTATTAAACATGCGACATAAACATATAATCCATATAATTATGCAGGTAACATCATAAAATCATATAAAGAATGTAAACTTACAAGTTTGAGGCTTGACGACTGATCTTTACGGCGCTGATGGTGGCATAACCCTTTACAGAACCATTGCTCTGATACCAACTGAAACGTCATGTCCTTTTTATTGCTTTAAAAGTACTAGAATTTTTTTTAAACCTCACTTAGCATCGGCCGAACCATAAAATATTTCTGACATCCTTTTAAAAATAAACATCCAACTGCCATTTAAAAATCCAAAAGAAAATATTTTAAAGCATAAAATCGTCAAACATTTACCAACCTAATAACATTATTTGAAAAGTATAGCCCATACTAAACCTCTCAAAAATATCTCTAAAAGCATAAATAAATAGTCTTAAAAATCTTTAACGTAAATCATGAGTCGTAAATCATAATGCGAAAAAAGTAGAAGCGTTGGTCCTCGGGTTGTGTGCGCCATCAGTCCAGTCAAATCACCCATCAAGTCCTCCCTCAATACCACATGCATCCATCACACCTAGTGAGTCTAAAGACTCAACACATCATAATCTTTATAACGAGTAATACGTAATACAGTCAACATATAACGGTGAAAAATAATTGTACTTAAAATATCATTTTCATGAAGATGCATAAACATAAACATTTTCGTAAACATTTCCATGATGCATAAAACTTTAAACATAAACATTTTCATGACATGCATAAATAAATCCTTAACTTTTCCTCAACATGACATGAACGTTTAACATGATCATAAACATTTTCCTTTATCTTTTCCTTTGTTGAATTCAGATCCTTAATTGTGACTTTCCTTAACATGACATGACATGACGATTGATCCATCTACATAAAACCACAGTACTAGGCGGCGGGGACATCAGCGACATTCTCACCGGTCAACTGAGCCTTGGCCTAACATGATCGAATAGAAATACGATCGTCGGGGCTCCCTCTGGGGCCTTTTCCCATAAATGGGCTACCTCTGGGGCCTTCTCCCCTCACGATATTCCTATTCTTCCTCAAACCTCATAACCTCATATTCGCAATAATGGAAACACGATCGTCGGGCTCCCACTGGGACCATAACCTTCACGACGTCGCCATTATTAACGAATTAGTCACAATCACTTCACTTCCTTCAAAATTTTTTATTCACATCACTTTATAAAAATCCTGAATAATATTTACATTTTCATTTTGAAACCAAGCATGCAACATGTATTTTAAATGTCTTCTTAAAATCGTAAAAATCATTTAGACATCTAAAAATCATAAAATTAATCATGAACATTCATAAACACATAAAAATGATCATATTCTCATAAAAACAGAATTTCGGGCACTGCCATGACCTTTACTAATTTCTCGGTGTAAAAAGACTGTTTTACCCCTGGACTCGACATTTTACGTTTTCGACTTTTTCCTTGATTTCATAACTCTAACATGTCCCAAATAATTATTTAAGCTTACATGAATTTTTTCGTAATTTTATTTGGCTTAAATGTTAGACTTTTTCATTTATCTTTAATTAATTGTTTTAACGGTGTTTTAATCCCGAAAAATACCAAATTTTAATATAAAATTCCTAAATTCTAAATTTAGTCTTTTTATATTATTTTAGCCCTTATGGACCATGACTCGACCCCCGTGAGCCGTTTTACAATTTTCTCTTCTTTTTAAAACCCTAAATGACACCTAAACTTCGACCCCGAGCCATCTCTTAATTTTCACGAGTTACTCCCGAGCCATGTCGAACCAAAACTTGCCCCACATGCCAAAGTACCCTACTGGAGTCTAAGTTTGTCAAGATAACATCCCAAACCATGAAACAAGCTACCCCAAATCCCACCATGTACTGGCCGAGAGCTTCACGTGAACGTCCCTCTCGTTATTTGGTGTCTAGACTCTAACCCATGGCTTGGCTCTCTAACCAGCCTCTCCAGCACTCTCCTAGGACCCTAGGACGCACCCAAACCCAGCCATGGAACCCCAGGCCTAGCCCCGCCCATCCCTGCCAGCGCTGGACCTGCGCGCGATTGCAAAAGGCTCTCGGGTAGGAGTCTTTTTTCACAAGGACTCCTCCCAGCCCTCAAGGCTCGAGTCCTAGCATAGCTAGGACTCCACTCTGACCCCTTACAGACCCTGTCGAAGCCCTGACTCAAGCCCTGATCGAACCCGGTTTCCTGCACAAAAACCGCAGCCATGAATCTGTGACAGCACTTGCGTGCAGCATGCGTTCCTGAATACGGTGGTGTTTAGGGGATTATCTAGGACTCTAATATGTGGAAATCACTACCGGATTGACTCCTAATCATGGCAGCCCTTTACACAGTACAAAAACATGATTTAGGAATCAAAAACTTTGCTTAACAATTCATATTATGATCAAAAACGAAAATACATAAAGTGACACTTGTTTTTCATGTTTTTCATGCATAAAAGAATACTATGATGTAACGGATGAGAAAAGGAGATTAAAACGTGCCTTTGCGTTATATACGCACGAAAGTTCGTTGACGACGAAGAACGGAGGGACACCTTGGCTTAAACTTGTGCTTGAACCTTCAAAAATCCTCCAAAAGTTGTTGTGTGTAGTGCCGTGTGTGATGGTGTGTGGTTGGAAGAGTTTTCACAAATTAATCTAGGGTGGCCGATTGTTTGAGTAGCAAGTGTAGGGTTTTGTGATTTTTTTGCACTTTAAATACTAATCTATCCACTAAGTAGGCTTTAGGCCTATTAAGCCCCAAAATTCAAGCCCATTAGTTAAATTAGGATTTAAATAAAATATTAACCAAAGTTTTGATTAATTAAACATGTGAATTTATTAGTCGGATTGCCAAAAAGTTCGTATTTTAGTTGAAAAATTATCACCCATAAAATTTAAGTCCCGGCGTATAAAATCACCTCAAAACCCCTTATTTTCAAAAATACATAAAAAGCATCGACCATATTTTAAATAATTAAAAATAATCAGTTAAAAACATTTTACTTTTTTCAGCCCTCGGTCCCCGTTCCTCGATCACAACTCGAATAACCTTTTAAAAATTAATTTTAATGCAACAATGTAAAAAAATATATTTTAAACATGTAAATATGCACAACATATTTAATTAATGCAATTAAAAAATTTAATCAAATTACAAGAGAATTAAATAATTGCATGCATGTGGTTCGAGTCGACCTTTAAATTTTCGGGGCTTTACAGTATCGACGCATAGGAGCAGACTTCCTCCGATTGTAGACATTCGATATAAACATGACCGAAATATAGGAATAAGACGTACCGTTACCCCGATTGGGAGGGTAGGTGACAGACAGTGACGTCTTATTCACGCCAAATTTTCTTCCTTGCTCCGATTTGCCCCACATGTGGCAGGAAATGACGAAGCGGTCGCGGACCAGTTCATCAATGGTTTAAACCCTGATATTTTTACTTTGGTGAACACGGGGCGACCCAACACTTTTTCTGATGCACTGAACATAGCGAAAGGAGCAGAGGCTGGCTTGATTAGGCAGCGAGGAGCTTCCTATAGTATTCAGAGTCAGAGACAGCCACAGCCCGCCGCCCAGTTTTCAGTACCTCCTCCTTGATTTGATAGTGGAAGCAGTAGTAGTGGCAAGAAAGATTCTTTGAAAGCTAGAGGCAAGCAGTTCAAGAGATCAGGGAGCAGTTCGTCGAGCTCCAGTGGGTCAAGACAGAGAGGTCCTGGCCAGAGTTTAGAGTCTACAGGTGTTTACTGTAGTTCTTGTGGAGGCAGGCATGCCACTGAGCAGTGTCAGGGAGTCACGGGCCGATGTAATATTTGTAGACAGCCGGGGCACTTTGCCAGAGTCTGTCCTCAGAGAGGTGAACATCAAGCTCAGAGTATAGGAGCATCTGGTTCAGTATCTCAGCCTGAGCGGCAAGCATCATCTGTTCATTCCTTCCAGCCGCCACCTACACAGACCCAGTTCCGAGCCAGAGGTGGCCAGACAGGAAGCCAACCTCCCAGACAGCAGGCTCGAGTGTTTGCACTGACAGAGGAACTGGCCCAGGATGCGCCAGACGATGTGATTGCAGGTAACTGTTTTATTTGCGGTTATCCTGCATATGTGTTGATAGACACAGGTGCATCCCATACATTCAAATATGAATATTTTGCATTGACATATGCATTGCCTGTCGAGTCATTGTCTACTGTAGTGTCTATTTCTTCTCCGTTGGGAAGTGGTCTGATATCTGTGACTTCAATTAGACATTGTAGACTACAGTTTGAGGGGAATGAGATTGATTTATACTGTGTTGTACTTGGCTTATCTGATTTTGATTGTATTGTCGGGATTGACATGTTAACTAAGTACAGAGCCACCGTAGACTGTTTTCACAATATTGTCAGATTCAGACCTGAAATGACAGAAGAATGAAAATTCTACGATAAGGGTTCCAGATCTCGGATTCCCTTAGTGTCTGCTCTGATTATGAGTAGATTGTTGCAGAAAGGAGCAGAAGGGTTCCTTGTCTATTCTGTAGATCTACAGAAATCGAGCCCGACATTGGCAGATTTGCCAGTAGTACGGGAGTTTGCAGATGTATTTCCAGATGAGATCCCAGGGTTACCCCCACCCCGAGATATAGATTTCAGCATAGATCTTGTGCCAGGTACCGTTCCTATATCTCAAGCTACGTATAGGATGGCGCCGATAGAATTGAAAGAACTGAAAGCACAATTAGAAGATCTTCTGGCCAAGGGATATTCAGACCTAGTGTATCTCCTTGGGGCGCACCAGTACTTTTTGTACGAAAGAAAGATGGTTCGATGAGATTGTGTATTGACTACCAGCAACTGAACAAGGCGACGGTAAAGAACAAATATCCATTGCCTCGTATCGATGATTTATTTGATCAGTTGCAGGGATCTTCCGTCTATTCAAAGATTGATTTGAGATCAGGATATCACCAGCTGCGAGTACGAGATGTTGACATACCGAAAACAACATTCCGAACCAGGTATGGACATTGTGAATTTGTTGTCATGCCTTTTGGTTTAACGAATGCTCCAGCGGTATTCATGGGATTGATGAACTGTGTCTTTCAGATGTATTTAGATGAGTTTGTGATTGTTTTTATCGATGATATTTTGGTGTATTCCAAGAGTATGACTGAGCATGCCGATCATTTGAGAATTGTGTTGCAAACGTTGAGAAATGAAAGATTATTTGCTAAACTGTCGAAGTGTGAGTTTTGGCTGGGACATGTTGTCTTCTTGGGTCATATCATATCTGGAGATGGTATTTCTGTAGATCCAAGTAAAGTTGAAGCTGTGATCAGTTGGCCGAGACCGACTTCTGTGCCAGAGATACGCAGTTTCATGGGTCTGGCAGGGTACTATCGACGATTCATTAAAGATTTCTCCAGTATTGTGAAGCCGATTACCCAGTTTACACAGAAGAATACTCCGTTTGTATGGTCTGAGGATTGTGAGTCTTGCTTCCTAGAGTAGAAGAAGAGACTGACCAGTGCACCTGTCTTGATGATTCCTTCAGGTACTGGTGAATTCGTTGTGTTTTGTGATGCATCTCACAGAGGACTAGGATGTGTTCTTATGCAGCGAGGACATGTGATCGCATATGCCTCTAGACAGTTGAAGACTCACGAGACCCGGTACCCAATTCATGATCTTGAATTGACGGCCATTGTTTTTCCATTGAAGATTTGGCATCACTATCTTTATGGTGAGAAATTTGAGATTTCCTCTGATCACAAGAGTCTGAAATACATGTTTTCTCAGTCAGAGTTGAACATGAGACAGCGTAGATGACTCGATTTGTTGAAAGATTTTGATTGCGAGATCAAATACTATCCAGGGAAGTCAAATGCAGTAGCTGATATCTTGAGTCGAAAGGAATGTGCTTTATCCTTATCGACGATAGGTGTTTCGAATTTAGTTGAAGATTGCTGTCTGTCTGGATTGAAATTTGATACAGATAGTAGACCACTACGACGTGCTTCGATTCAAGTTGAGTCAGATTTGATTATGAGAATCAAGGAAGCCCAAAGAACTGATCAGAATGTGCAGAAGTCGATTGATATGGTCAGGTCAGGACATCAGTCAGAATATCAGGTACATGATTATGTTCTGTATGATAATAACCGTATTGTAGTGCCAGATGTTCCAGAATTGAAACAACAGATTATGTCAGAAGCACACTGTAGTCGGTTTAGTATTCATCCTGGTGGCAGAAAGATGTACAATGACTTGAAGACACAGTTCTGTTTGAAACAGATGAAGTCAGACATTGCCGAATTTGTGTGTAAGTGCTTGAATTGCCAACAGGTGAAGGCCGAGAGAAAGAAGCCTGGAGGTCTACTTCAGAGTTTGTCTATTCCTGAATAGAAATGAGATCACATTTCCATGGATTTCGTGACGAAGTTACCTCGATCATCCCGGGGCTGTGATGTGATTTGGGTCATTATTGACAAATTAACCAAATCAGCGTGTTTTATTCCATACAGAATGACATACCTACATTATCAGATGGCTGAGATATATGTCAGAGAGGTGGTCAGATTGCATGGTGTGCCGAAGTCTATCGTATCAGATCGTGATCCACGATTCACTTCACACTTCTGGCATAGTCTACAGCAGGCTTTAGGTACGATATTGCACCTGAGTACTGCTTATCATCCTCAGACAGACGGACGGTCAGAGCGGACTATCCAGACTTTAGAGGATATGTTGAGAGCTGTAGTGCTAGATTTCGGCACTAGTTGGAAAGATTCACTGCCACTTTGTGAATTATTGTACAACAACAGTTATCAGACGAGTATTGAGATGGCACCGTTTGAAGCTTTGTATGACAAGAAGTGCAGATCTTCGTTGTACTGGGATGATATATCTGAGGTACCAGAACTTGGGCCTGATATGATTCGAGAAATGACTGAGAAAGTGAAAATAATTCAGAAGCGAATGAAGACGGCACAAGATAGACAAGCCAAGTATGCGAACGTCAGACGTAGACCGTTAGTATTTGAACAAGGAGACAGAGTGTTTTTGAAGATTTCTCCTTTTAGGGGCGTTGTTAGATTTGGCAAACGTGGAAAGTTGTCTCCTAGATACATCGGTCTTTACGAGATTCTGGAGAAGATTGGCGATCGAGCATATCGACTTTCTCTTCCTCCTTCTTTATCTGGGATACATGACATTTTTCATGTATCGATGTTGCGTAGATATCTGCCAGATATTTCTCATGTCATTCAACTGGACGAAGCCGAGCTTGATCAGACTTTGAGTTATGTTGAGCAACCGATACTAATTCTTGATCGGAAAGAGAAACAGTTCAGAACGAAGACTATTCTGCTTGTGAAAGTTCAGTGGAGTCGTCATGGCATCGAGGAAGCGACTTGGGAGACAGAAGCAGAAATGAGACAGAGACATCCTGAGTTATTTACATGATGTGAGTATTTCTTCAGTTTTGATTATATTGCCTTTCATACATGATTTGATAGATTGTCTGCGATTTCGAGGACAAAATCATTTCTTAGAGGGGGAGAAATGTAAGGCCTGAGATTTATTAGTCTTCATCGATGTGATATTAGAAGATATGAGAATGCATGACATGTAATGAGAGGCACTAGATTTATTAGTCTTCATTGATGTGATATTCGAAGATATGAGTATGCATGACATGTAATGAGAAGCACTAAATGAGATGATGAAGTGTTGCATGAAGAAGAGACCGCACCCGCGGTAAGAAAAGGATCGCACCCGCGGTTGTAGTTCATGAAATGTGGAAGAATTACAGTAGGGTCACCGCACCCGCGGTCCAAGAAAGAGTGCACCCGCGGTTGATGGACAGAAAGTTGGCCATTTTTGACAGTAGTGCTACCGCACCCGCAGTCGTCGATTTTAGAATATGGATAGGGCTGCCGAGAGTTTAGTGCACCTGCGGTCTAAGAAGCACTGCACCCGCGGTGCAACGTGTTGCTTGAAAAATAAGACACTTGCCCTTGCCATGCATATATGGTGTGTTGTCCTTATTCCTTTCCTTCTTCAGCAGATAGAACCGAGGGATTTAGGGGAGAAAGCTTCAACTTTTTTTGTGCTCTTAAGCTCTTGATTTTGAAAGATTCACACATCCAAACTTTAATCTGATTTCGGTTTTGAGCTCCTCTCTTTAAGGGCTATCAAAGGATGTAAGTTTGGTTATGTTTCAGCATGTTTTGAAGTGTACACTTTGGGGAAATTCTGTTATGCTTATAATCATATGTTCTTGAGATTATGGACGTCGTAGAAATGTAAACGGATCGAGAAAATGATGGCATATGATATTGTTACGATTTTCAGTATATATATGTGTGTATGAGATTATGCAGATTTTGAGAATATGGTGGAGTATGTTGTTAAAGATGTTGTGGATTATTGATTATTGTTGTATTGATATGACCGGTATCAAGAAACCACGTCGTTATGCCGTCGAAATGACTTGAAATGAAATATTGATTCCTATGTGTATTGTTGTGTACTAGAGATTGACAAAATGCACATTTACTATGCCATTTCAGATTTGTATTGGCAACTTTGACATTGAGATTTCGACTACGATAAAGACTACGACAAGAAAGGTATAATTCATGTGAATTCGGGAGATATAACTCGAATCAGATTTGGTTGGAGTTTCCCAAAATCACATACCATATTGTTGTTTATGTTTGATTACGATTATGCCTTGTTTATAGATTTATATTCAAGCATTTAAGATATGAGAGTCATTGGCAGATTTACCAAATTTCTAGATGTTCGGTGGTATCAACGCATAGGAGCAGACATCCTCCGATTGTAGACATTCGATACAGACATGACCGAAATCTAGGAATAAGACGTACCGTTACCCCGATTGGGAGGGTAGGTGACAGACAATGACGTCTTATTCACACCGGGATCCCTAGAGTTAGAGTTCGAGTCGAGTCAAGATATGAATTGATTTGAGTTGCATGCTTATATTGCTTTGGTTTCATAGATTATGGAACCCATTGCTATTTCTTTTATTCATGTTAGTGTACTTCATGATTTATATTGCGTATATGCATGTATAACATGTTTTATACTGGGATTTGTTCTCAAGTGAGTTTCCGGCTGTTGTTGTGTCTGTATGTGTGCATGGCAACAGGTGGGACAGGATCTGGGTCTCGACGAGGATGAGAGATTGATAGAGTGGTGACTTCGGGCGCAGAAGATTACTAGTGGTTTTTACTAGACATGTACTAGATATGAATTGTAGTTGGTAGTGAACACTAGTTTGTATTATGAAAATAGAACAAGACTTGTTTCTATTTATGTTTGAATGAAATAGAGTTGTTGCTTATGTATGATTTATATACATTTGAATTAATGTTAAAAAGCAAAAAATTTTGACCCGCAATTTTTAGAAAAGATCCAATAAATCCCAAACAGAATCGAGTTAGAGCCCGGGTCTCCACATCGGCTGCCCATACTATAGCTTCTGATGGCTTCTAGGACACTCCAAGCCCAAGTGGTTCTAACAGATTAGACGACCTGTATCAATCACACTCGAGTGTGGTGAAATTCTCGAGATAGCCCGGGTAGTAGGGTACCCAGGTATTTTCTTGAGAACCCGGGCTGTGATTATGGTTGCCCGGGAAGAGGCGTAGTGCCCGAGTATTCGAGGAGAGTACCCGGTATATTGGCTTTGATTCGGGCTATCCAAGTAACAAACGGGGTTAATGAAGACCTGGATCCTTATGGGGGTATCACCACCCATCCCTAAAATAGTCGGGCTAGAGCTTGACTCGCTGTCCCGATTAGTCATAATTGTGCTTTTGCAGAAACATAATTCAGAATGTGTAAGAGAATCAGGGGCTTCAAATATCCCCTAGATGGGACGAAATACCGGGGTCTGATACCACCCGTGTTTAAGATGTTATGCTTGGGCTTCATATCTCCCAAGCTTTGAGTAAGATATCGGGGCCTCATATATCCCGGGCTTTGAATAAGATGTCGGGGCCTCATATCCGCCGGGCTTTCAATAGATGTCGGGGCCTCATATCTCATGGGCTTCACATATTTTGTCGCTTAGTATTCTTGGGCATTCCAAGGGGTGTCATTATGACGCTTGATTTAGCATTTAAACCGCCGAAAATCGTTTCATATTCCGAGGTAATAATGAGCATGTCTCCTCAATATTTGTGCACGTTCTTTCATATGCCCGCTACAATTTACGAGGCACATCTTGATCGTCCACGTGTATTCAAATCAATGGCCGAGATCTCCCCCCAACGCCTATATATATTAGGCCTCCTATTTTCTTAAAATTACTTTCAAATTCAAAACTCGCGGAAGCTCTCGCAATTTCTTTTCTCGAATCTTTGACGCACAAAATCATCCTCCTCCGACGATCTTCCACCACTTTTCTCCCTAATACTTTTAAATTTTTTATTTTTTTTTCCCCAGAAATATCAAATTCTACCTCTTCTACTTCTAGAGCAAATGCTCGAGGCTCACCTAGTGATGAGTCTACCACGATGCGCTCTGATTCTTCCCCATCTCCACCTCCCCGTCGCACTGTTACCCAAGTTTCTAAAAAACCCACAGCTCACCAAAAAAAAACCATTTTTTCCCAGCCCTCCTCATCTGACCACTCCCGGGCTCTGCAAAAGAGCAAGGATAAGGACAAAGCCCGGGCGTCGAGCCCTCTTCCTACTGATACCCCGGGAATTCCTTGGTTCTCCTCAATGAGTAGCACTTTGCGCTCGGGGTCGGACGAGAAAATTCGAGTCCTAGGCTCCATTCCTTCCACCTTTTCCATTTTGATACCCGGGCCTTCTGATAGAGCCAATAACCCTCCTCCCGCGTACACAACTTTCTTTCGGGTCCAAGTTAGAAATGGTCTCCGATTTCATGTTCCTCCCTTTTATATTGCATTCGCCAAGTTTTTTGGTGTACCTGTTAACCAATTTCATCCCAATTCTTTTAGGATTATGGCCTCTGCCTATGTACTTTTTAAAATGAACAATTTTGCCATTTCCCCCTCATTCTCCATTATTTCTTTTCTTGCAGACTCGGGGATAATGCTTTTTCCCTGGCTGCCCGGCTAAACGCCAGATGCCTTGATGATATCCCTTCTTCTCAGAAGGGTTGGAAAGGAAGATATTTTTATATTCAACTCCCGCGTCCCCTGCCCGTCTTACCGGCTTCCTCCCTTCCCTGCCCCCACAACCTTCCCTCCCCAGAACTTACAAATTTGAAGATCCCTTCCTTGTAAGCCAAACCTTGGTAGAGGGACGTAAATACTCATCCTCTACCCTTACTTCCTCCTCTTCCCCCCTTCCTTGATCCTGCTCCTGCTCCTGCTCTTCTCTAGTAAGCCAAACGGCCCGAAAATTCGTTACTTTGAAAATTTGCGGGAAATTTAAAATTTTTATTTTAAAATAAATGGAGTGCCTCATTCATACCAAAAAATGATAAAATGTTTAACGTTCAAAATAGCAGCAGAAGAAATTATTACTTGCCAAAATAACAAGTTAAAGTATTCGACAACTGATAAAATATTTGAGCATCAAAAATAAAATGGCAAGTGCTGAAACTGAGGTCCTCGGGTGCCACTACTGCCGACCCAAGCTAGCTCACTGGTCCCCGCCCTCGATCCCGACATCATCAGTACCTACAACAATCAAGTCTAGTGAGTCTAAAGACTCAACATGCATATATCGTAAATAACGAGTAAATAATATAGTAAAACTTGCATGGGATAAAAATATCATGTCATGAGGTATACGTGAAAATAACTTGTCATGAGCAATTATAATACGTGCATGCTGAACTGAAAAATCATAGTAAAAATGTTTGCTCCTTGGAGCCCTGTACTGAAATAGCTTGTAATAATTTTCTGGGGAGATTATGGTCTACGCAAGTGGTCCCTGAACTGAACTGAACTGAGCTGACCTATACTGGGGACCGGACCGGTAACTGGTGACCGGATTTACGTCTGATCAGACTACTGCCACAGTATACTGGGTGAAACAACTGAACTGGCCGGTAACTGGTGACCGGACCGGTAACTGGGGATCGGATTTAATCATGATAGTAAAGTGACCACAAGCAATATCGCATAAATCTCAAAATGAATATTTTTGCACGTAATATAATTAATTCACACAATTAAATATCCTGTAATAATTTTACTGATGGATTGGATCGCTCCCAGGCTCGCTGCAACCTAAATATGCCATGAAAAATATGCAATAGCTTTTACTTGACCAACTACGCAATTAAATTAAAAAACTGAGACAAATGCGCCTAATGACTTCGTATTTAATCATTACTCCGAACCAGCCCAAACCAACACTGAAACATCATATAGTCATGATTAAAATACGCTTAAAATGATGAATTAATGCTCGTAAAATAGTTAGGGCCGAAATCTAGGTGGATGGAGGCCAAAACATGAAACGCTCTTTCGAGAGTCAATTTGGCACATCGCACCGTAAATTCTCGTACGACCTCAAAAATGAACCAAATTACAAACGGTAAAAAACATGACCTTCCTAACTCAATGAGGCACTGTCTAGTCCAAGGCCATAGGCTAAAAGCCAACCGAGAACTCGAACGAGCCACTGAACCGTCACAGCAAGTTGCTGTCCAAAAATACAGCAGCTGTGCTTTGGTTTCCTTGCGTCGTTTGCGAGGTTAATGGCCATTGGGGGGCTTGAACCACCGACCATAACCTCTTACCAACATCCTAAGGAATGGTTTGAACCATGGCTAAGGGCCCTAGGCCAGCCACAATTCGCATAACACCATAACTCCTCTGAAAGTCACACCCGAGAGCACCCTTGCATGCGTGTGGTGTCTTGCTTCGTTTGTTGTCTCGTGTCATTCCAGTGGCCATTTGATTGACCATGGCACGATCTAAACATCTAGGGGCCTGGTATGAACCGTGTTTAGGGGCCATAGGCCAACCAAGATCCACACCATCCCTCAAAACCAAATGTTACACTTGCTGAATTCGAAAGGGGCGAAGGGCTATTCTTGTTGTTTGATTTTAAAACCGATTCGACCATGGACCAAGCCTCAAAAGGGTGACTTGGTCACGTCTTAGACATCACCAGGAGATGTTCTAACCATGGCTATAGCCCTTAGGGCAGCCAAGATCAGATCCATCAATCTTTGACATCAAACAAGAAAATCGAATGCAAATGGTGACATGATTGGGGAGTTGCTGTCATCTCGATTTCCAGCAAGCATGGGGGCTGAAATAATGGACCAAAGTGGTCCTTATCCATCCTAAAACATGTCTAGATGTAGCCTTGGGAGCCTGGAACCGAACCAATACCTGAAACCACCAAAACACAAGAAACCGTGAAGCTTGTCATGGAAACGAAAAATCTGCATGTTTTATTTTCTGAATTTTTTTTTTGATAGATTTCGGTTTTTGCATGGAAATGATGATCATGAAATGTAAAAATAATGATAATAGGACTTGATTGAAGAGTCAAGAAGAATATATGCATGCCTGGTTTTGTTTGAAAGAAAAACGAAAGAATGAGACGATCCGGCGCGGAGGAGACAGAGTGATCTACCTTCCTTCCTTCTACTCGATTTTCTCTCTATTTTTTTCTCTAGTGCTAGCCACGATTTTTCTCTCAAAATTACTCTGAATTTCGTGAATGAGTGTGGGGGAATGATGGTTAGTAGTGTGAGGGAGATCCAAAAATAAAGGGATGCAAAGGTATGACCAAGTCTTCTCTTTTTGAAATTTGAATTGGTTGATATCAAATGGCTTCTTGGATGGATCTAGAATGAGGCCGATTCTCTCATGCAAATCTAGACTAGGTTAAAGCTTAATAATTAATTAATTAAGGTTGATTAATAATTAAAAAGGTTAGCATGCTAAAATAACAAAGAATGAGTCAAAGGGTGAGTTGGCATATCAATGCTTAATCAATTAAGGGTGGCCGAAATTACACAATAAAAATGAAGGGGAAATGTTGTTTAGTTGATAAATTTTAATACCTTAAGGGCCTTACCTATCTCTTAAATAATTTAGTGAATTAACACCTCAATTAAGGGACCTAAATGAACTTATTTCCTACTCACCCCAAGTAACTTAAATAATTCCTTAAACTTTCTTTTAACTTAAATCAACTTACTAGATAGCTAAAATAAAATATGGGAATGATTTCTTAAATCTTAAATTTTATCTCAAAACTCCAACTCCAGTCCGGCCTTACTGAATTAACTGAAAAGATAAAAATTAAACTACTGCATAAAATAAATAAATTTAAAGAAGAGAATTTAAATACTCATAAAAATCATTTTAATTTAAATACTAGAATTATGCATGACTTATACGTAGTCTGATTTACGGGTTCTACAATCCTTCCCCCCTTAAAAGAAATTTCGTCATCGAAATTCGCTTATCTTTGATAAAAAAAAAGTTTAGACTCTTAATTCTAGAATCCTAATAATCCACGCTTCCGATGTGCTACTCTGATAAGATAAATATTAAGATGTCCTTACGTCTCCTCAATCCTAAATAAATTTGTCTACCAAAGTCCTCGTTTGTGATTATGGCGCAATTCTCGAGATGACCCGGGTAGTAGGGTACCCGGGTATTTGCTTGAGAACCCGGGCTGTGATTATGGTTGCCCGGGGAGAGGCGTAGTGCCCGAGTTTTCGAGGAGAGTACCCGGCATATTGGCTTTGATTCGGGCTATCCAAGTAACAAACCGAGTTAATGAAGACCCGGATCCTTATGAGGGTATCAAGAAAAAGATTTTAAATTTATGTGGTTATATGGTTTTGAAAGATGGTATCCCAACAAGTTAGTAATATGAGATAACAAAAATATTCTAAAAATCATTTAAATAACAGCATTTTTTTACATAATTTCAGTAGTTTTCTCTGAAGTTTCTAATCAAAGTTTATCGATAGAAAATGAAAGTGGGTCGACACATTTAATTTTCAACATCTTCCACATATTTTGGTAAGACAAAAACTTGTGTGAGACTGTCTCATGGGTCGAATTTGTGAGACGAATCTCTTATTTGAGTCATCCATGAAAAAATATTATTTTTTATTCTAAAAGTATTACATTTTATTCTGAATATGGGTAGGGTTGATCCGTCTCACAGATTAGTAAGACTCACTCTTTTGATAATTATTTTAGCTAGAGTTTACAAATTAAAATTAATTTTTAAAAGTAATATATAAATAAATAGATACATTTTATTTTTTTGGTGCCCTTTTGACAGTTGGCTTGAGGCAGAGGCCTCTTGGACCTCTCCTCATATCCGACCACGACAGCGGTCAAACATTATAAAGGCAATTTGAATTCAAATGTGGACAAATTTATTATCAGAGAATACTGTTTCTTGGAAGGAATAAGAAATATATTCTGATAGGCACAAACCAAATTCAGCTCGAGACATGTAAAGGAACATATTTATCTGGGCAAGTCCACTGACTGGTAGGGGATAACCATGATGGATATCCAACCCAAAATAATAATAATAAAAAAAATGTTCAAACCTTTCGAACTCTGCTTCCGAATTCATTTCAGGCCCTCGGGTGTATATAGGCAATAGTAGGCTATTGTCCAGCAAAATTTTGTCCAATTTTATTAGTTTATTTAAGTTGGTGAGTTCTAATATCTTAATCAAAATTGCAGCTTTAGTTTGTGAAGATGTGGAGAATTTAAGGTTGAAACAGTGGGAAAATTTGAAGGCTACCTTAAAAATCTTATTATTTTTAAATTTCAAGATCTTGCTACAACTATAAAACTCAAGATGTATTATCATACGATTCTTTAATCACGAAAGGTAATGCGCTCAAAACGGAGTCACGTCCTCGATTTGATGAAATAAAGAATGTTGTGTTGTCCCGCTCTTTTAGAAACATGTAATTTTTTGTGATGTTTACTTCTAAACTACGAAAACTTGGCAACAAATAATCATGACCAAAACAATTGAGATTCAGACGAATCTTCAAAGAATTCGTCTTTGACAATCCTATGAAAACAATCGACAAACGTCACAAAGTTTAAATCTTTTTTATTAAGTTTGATTTTGTTTGAACAAGATAAGGATTTGAAAAGTTTGAGATAAAACTAACAAAAACTTTTGTATAAACTCAATTGATACCCCGGGATGTCCCGGGTCATGGATAGGTCCTGGGACTTCCCGGGCCATGGAGCGTACCTATCTATGGATGGTGCCCGTGCCAGGATGGAATGCTCTTGGGCCGGTAGCATGACAATATGGATTAACACCCCGAGTCATAGAACAGCCCGGGACGAGGGGAGTACGACTTAGAGAAATCATGAAGTGGACAGTCATTCAATAGGCCGGGCTATTGGACCACCCGGGACATGACTTTCCCGAGACGTGGAATGCCCGAGTTCTTATATAATTACCCGAGAAGCACTCTACCCGGCCACCTCGATGTGAGTGAAGCATTTAATGGCGCCGACTTGATAGAGCATGCACGGCCGACCTATGTCTAACAATAACATAAATGATTGACAAGATCAAGTGGGTTTGATGTGAGTAGCATAAGATTTGACATGTCAAAACAATATGTTAGAATCAGCAACCCTACTACAATTAATACTCAAACACAAAAAACGAGGTCATCATTGCATCCTCTACTATAAATACCAGGTTCTTTACTTGCATTTATTCTCTATTCAGATATTAACTCACACATTTAATAGTATCATTTACTCTCCATCTAGCACACCAATCACACAGCCATCACTTGGCCACATTGGTTTTATTGCTTGAGTACCCTACTGACTTAAGCATCGGAGTGGTCATGCCGGACATCCCTCCGGCGCCCATTCACGTGGTTGTCTTCTTGTTCGCAGATCCCTTAAATCATTCGAGGAATCACGAGATTCAAGCCAAACGTCCAACTCATATTTCCTTCAACATTTTGATTGCAAATCCGGCAGAGTTCCCGACCCAACTCGTCCGCTTCGTCCGGGTTGCATCATTGGCACCGTCTGTGGGAAACTTGAGTTCTAAGGCGTTGATATGGCTCCTACTCGGAGAGCAAATCAAGACACCTCCCGAGTTCATGTAGAAAACAACACCCGCCTTTCTGGTGCAGGTGGCCCCCCACCTGATGGTCCCCAGCCCACCATCCATTTAACCCCTGAGGAGTTGACCAAAATCGTGACGGATGCTGTCAAAACGGCCCTAGCAAAGCAAGCCACCACCCATCATTCCAGTCACCCCGAACAGCAATATGAGCAGCCACAAAAGAAGGCAAGGAGGGAAGGGAAGGGAAGGAGAAAGAATGTCAAGAAGGGGCCAAGGAGAGAGAAGTGCACTTTGTTGCTGAGGAAGAGCAATAAGTGGTGGAAATTGAGCCAGGAAAGCACGTCCGGGTGGCCCGAGACATTAGCACGTCCACCCGGGTAAATCTCTTACAATGTTTAAAAACTAACATTAGTGTTTTCGCCTGGTCTCAACAGGAGTTGGCCGGGATCTCGCCCCAAGTGGCCGAACATAAATTGAACATCCTCTCGGGATCCCGGCCCGTGAAGCAAAAGAATAGACATTTTGGCCCTGAAAAAGATAAGTAATTGAAGAGCAAGTAGAAGAGTTGCTGAGGGCCGGGCATATCAGAGAATTCCAGTTCCCTACCTGGCTATCAAATGTGGTCCTCGTCCCAAAATCCACGGGGAAGTGGAGGATGTGTGTTGATTTCAGGGACCTGAATAAAGCTTGCCCCAAAGATTGTTATCCACTCCCCCGGATTGATCAGCTGGTAGATTCCACTTCTGGATGCGAGTTATTAAGCTTTCTGGATGCATACCAGGGGTATCACCAAATCCCCTTGGCTCTGGAAGATCAAGATAAAGCCAGTTTTGTCACCTCCGGGGGCACCTTCTGCTATGTTGTTATGCCTTTTGGCTTGAAGAATGCGGGAGCTACGTACCAGCGCCTGATGAATCTTGTCTTCCAAAAGAAAATAGGTCGGAACATTGAGGTGTATGTGGACGACATTATAATCAAAATCCGGGAAGTCTCCCACTTCATTGATGATCTAGCTGAAACTTTCACCACTTTGAAACAATATGGAATAAAGCTCAACCCGGGCAAGTGTGTGTTCGGGGTCAGGAGCAGTAATTTTTTGGGTTTCTTGGTAACTGACAGAGGAATCGAAGTCAACCCTGAAAAAATCAAAGCAATAATGGACATGCCTTCTCCTCAATCTGTCCGAGATGTGCAGAAACTAACCGGGAGGATTGCTGCCCTGTCGCGTTTCATTTCCCGATCTGCCCATCGGAGTTAGCCATTCTTACAAGTCCTAAGAAAGGCGCAGAAATTTGATTGGGACGACAAATATGAGCAAGCTTTTCAAGACTTGAAAAAACATCTGGCTGAGTTGCCCGTTTTGTCCATGCCCGAGCCCGGGGAGAAATTGTGGGTTTATCTCTCCGCCACTGAATTCGCTGTTAATTCTGTGTTTATCAAAGAGGAAGGGGCGGATCAGAAACCAATATATTATGTCAGCCATGCCCTTCGAGGAGCAGAATTAAAATACAGCGAGGTGGAAAAAATAGCATTGTCCTTGGTAATGACCGCTCGGAAGCTGAGGCCTTATTTTCTTTCACATCCCATTGTGGTCCTCACCAACTCTCCACTTTGAAGGATCATGACCCACGCCGAAGTCTCCAGAAGAATGATTAAATGGACTGTGGAGCTCGGGGAGTATGACATCGAATACAAACCTCGAGCTGCTATGAAAGCCCAAGCCTTAACTGATTTCTTAATAGAAATGATTCAACCGGTAGAAGAAGAGGTATGGAGAGTGTTTGTTGATGGTGCTTTAAATTTATCGGGATGTGGAGTCGGGGTGGTCCTAATTGCCCCATCAGAAGAAAAATTAAGATGGCTTTGTGGATTGATTCTAAGGTTACAAATAACGAAGCAGAATATGAGGCTGTTTTGGCTGGGTTGTAGGTTGCCCGGGAAGTCGGTGCTTCCCGGGTCATTATTTATTCTGACTCTCAGCTGGTCACACAACAAATCAAAGGAATGTATGAGGCCAAGAACGAAAAAATGCTCAAATATTTAGGGCTCATCACGGCCTGGGCAGCGTATCTGAACGACTGGAGTATCGAACAAATTCCCCGGGAAGAAAATTCAGAAGATGATACCTTAGCCAAATTGGCTGCTTCCATGATAGATATAAGTACCCGGGAGATTCTCTGCTTTACCCGGCTGGTGCCTCTATTGATGAAGAAATACCCCCGGCCCAGAAAAGCTCATGAATGACTCCCATCGTTGAATACATAGTCCATGAAATGCTCCCAGAAGATCAAGCCCAGGCCGCAAGAATCAAAAAACAAGCGCCCAGGTTAGTCTTTTTGAATAATGTTTTGTACAGGCGACCATATCAGGGCCCATTACTCAAGTTCTTATCAGAGGATTAGGTAGAGTACGTCCTCCGGGAAATACATGAAGGATGTTGTGGGGAACACCTTGGAAGGACTGCCCTATCCCGGAAAACTATATTGGCCGGATTTTGGTGGCCCCGAATGAATCAAGATGATGCCCGACTTGTCCTAAGATGCCAATGTTGTCAACACCATTCTAATTTTCATCATCGCCAAGCTGTAAGTATGCAACCAATCTCCGCATCATGTCCTTTTGACCAATGGGGTTTGGATATTGTGGGTCCCTTCCCCATAGCCCGGGCACAGAAAAAGTTCCTTGTGGTGGCTGTGGATTATTTCTCCAAGTGGGTAGAGGCCAAGCCATTAGCAAAGATTACTGAGGAGGAAGTCATGAAATTTCCGTGGAAGAACATTATTTGCAGATATGGCATCCCGAGGAAGTTAATTTCAGATAATTGAAGGCAATTCCAAGGAAAAAAGATCACCTCCTGATGTCAAGAAATGAAGATTATTCAATCCTTCACCTCAGTAGCTTACCCTCAGGCTAACGGCCATGCTGAAATAACTACCAGAATTATTGTGCAAGCATTGAAACCCCGGCTCCATGGAAAGGGCAGAGACTGGGTGGAAGAGTTACCGAATGTATTATGGGCGTATCGAACACGCCACGATCGTCTACCCAAGAAACACTTTACAGTCTTGTATATGGTGCAGAAGCAGTTCTACCTGTGGAGATCGGGAAACCTTCTACTCGGATAGAATCTTATCCGAGCAACAACGATCAGGCCCGGGCCATTGAACTTGATCTAGTTGAAGAAAGGAGAGACCGGGCAGCTATTCGAATGGAGTCTTATCGCAACCGGGTAATAAAATCCTACAACAGGCATGTTCGATTACGAGATTTTCAGGTTGGAGACTTGGTTATGAAAAAAATCAAGCCAGTAGGTGATGTGGGAAAATTAGAAGCAATGTGGGAAGGACCCTTCAAAATAGTTCGAAGAGTCAGCTCGGGTGCAGCTTATTATCTCGAAGATTCTCAAGGACACGTTCTTAAGAGGCCATGGAATTCTTTTCATTTAAAGAAATATTATGTTTAAAAGCACGTGTATCTATTGTTTCTTCATCAAATAAAGAAATTGTTTAAAGAAATATCTACAAAGCCCAAGGACCCGTACCCTGGCCCGGAGGACCCTTACCCCGGTGATATCCTAAGTCCAGGGACCCGTACCCTGGCCCGGAGGACCCGTACCCCGGTTATATCCTAAGTCCAGGGACCCGTACCCTGGCCCGGAGGACCCGTACCCCGGTCATATCGAAAGTTTAGGGACCCGTACCCTGGCCCGGAGGACCCGTACCCTGGTTATATCCTAAGTCCAGGGACCCGTACCCTGGCCCGGAGGACCCGTACCCCGGTTATATTCTAAGTCTAGGGACCTGTACCCTGGTCATTTACTAAGTCCAAGGACCCATACCTTGGCCCGAGGACCCGTACCTCGGTCATATTTTAAGTCCAAGGACCCGTACCCTGGCCCGGAGGACCCGTACCCCAGTTGGATTTTAAGCCTAGGGACCCATAACCTGGCCCGGGGACCCGTACCCTGGTTATCCGTCAGACCCAGGGAACCATTCCAATTACTTACACCCTGGTCATTTATCAAGACTAATTTCATTTTAAATCCCCGAGTTTATTCTTTGTGAAGGTGTATTGGTTGATTGATAAAATTCAGAATTATTACCGAATTCAAGTCAATTCTTGCAGTCCTGGATATGTTTTAGAACTATTACCAAATGCGAGGAAGGTAAAGCAAAATATTTTAATTGATACTCAAAGTATTTACAAGGTGCCCGGAAGCTCGGGAATAATAATAAAAAAAAACCAGGGGGAAACAAAACAGAAGATCCTAGTCTACTCGGGGATTTTTCTCCTTATTCTGCTCATCTTCATCATCTGGAAGGGACGGGGTAGCCTTCTCCAAATCAGGAAAATCCTCCGGGTCCGCCGGAACAAGGCCCGCCTCCTCAAACTGCTCCGGGCATCTATCTTCTTGAACTCAGGGTACTTCAAAAAGTTTGTCATTTGCTCCTCCTGTGCAGTCTTAATGAGGGTCACAACAGCCTGGAAGTCCTCGGCTCGAATCAGGAGTACTCTGCTTCTTCCTTTGCCGCCTGTGTCTCTGCTCGGGCCTCAGCAAGTTCCGCCCGGACCAGATTCATTTGCTGCTCCCAGACAGCCCTCTCCCGAGACAACACATGCTCTTGAAGCTCATTCAAACGACCCATCTCCTCTTGGAGTTTAGCATGCATCTCCCGGGCCGAAGTAGCCTGAGCATTGGCCCCCTTTTCTACTTGAACCACTCGCTCGTAGGAATGCATGAGCATCTGCAAGCCCTGAAAACATAAAAAAGTCAGAGAAAGCAATGTAAAAGAGTGTAATTTAATGGACTTACAGAGAAGGTCCGGGACACTACTTCGCAGAGCAGCATATTGGAATGAACTCCCTGGAGGTGTGCCACCTCGTCAGGGCGCAGAAGGCCCCGGATCATTTTAACAAGATCCGAGCTGATATCATCCCCAAAGATGTTGGGGAGGATCCAGGGCCTTCCCCCGGAGGGACCGGCAGAACAACCAGTCATAGGAGGAGATCGGGCGATCTCCTCGGCCTCATCCTCTACCACCACCACCGCTTCCGCGATCGGCTCCTTGGTGGCCTTCCTCTTTCGCTGATTTACAGGAGCCGGGTCCTCCTCGGCAGCCTGGGAGGTGGATTCCTCCTGAGAAGGGGCAGATTCCTCCCTGGCTTTATCTTCTGCCTCAGCACGGCACTCTTCAGCTTCCCAGGCCTCAGCCGCCGCACGAGCTCGGTGTTCTTCTTCCTTCTGAGCTTCCTGGGCCCTCTTCTCAGCCCGGATCTTCTTCTGCTCGGCTTTCTTTTTTGCAGCAGCTTCCTGAAGGCTGGCATTAATCATTTCTCCTTCTGTATTGGGAACTCGTAGATTAGAAAAATAACAGTTTGAATTTAAGAGTTGGAAGTTGGGAAGTTATTTACCAGCCTGAGGACCAGCTTGATCAAATTCATCTATTATCCGATCTACAGGATCTTCAGGCCGGGACCCGATCCCGTAATGAATTAGATTGCTCCCCCCCCCCCCCCCCCCAAGTAGCACTGAGGATAAGTAAGACTGTTTCTCCAGAACATCCCAGGCTTGGGTAAAGGGGGGAAGGAGTTTGAAGTCCCGGGAAAGTTCAGGCTGTGTGGGCAAAGAAGACAAAAAGCCCAAAGCACAGGTTGGCGGAGTCGGGAACTGAAGAAAGAAAATTTTTGTCTTCCACCCCTTCAAAGAGGAAGGGATGTCAGTTAAGAACCGGTAATGCATTCGGGCCATGAAAGAAAAGACCCCATCATTAAACCGGCAAGAATAAAAATAATGGAAAATGAAGGAGTTAATAGGCATAAGTTTCATGCGAAACAAAACAAAAGTAGCAGCCATAATGCGAAAAGCATTAGGATGGAGATGGTTAAGGGGAAGATTAAAAAATCGGATCACCCCTTCGAAGAATTGATGAATGGGAAATCGAAGCCCACTTTTAAGTTGTTCAATAAAGAAGGCGTGGTAGCCGGAAGGAGGGGTGTCTGGGTGGTCACTAGGCTTAGGAATTAGTATTTTGTAGGTGGAGGGGATGGATCCTAAGGACCTAATTTCCTCTATACTACCCGGGCGAAGGGTATAAGTCACAGTAGAGAACCACAAGGGCCCTGCTACCGGGTCTTTCCCCTTGCCCTGAGTGCCAGAAGGTCGGTTTGGCCAGAAGTAGAGGAGGTGGAGTTTGACATGACTATGGAAGTAATGAAGGGAGAAGAGACTTACTAGGAAGAAACGAAGATGATGACTGGTAGCCGATGAACGGAAGGGTCGCCGGAATAAGATCTACGCGACGGAAAAGCTCGAGAGAGGAATTTGGTAGAGCTTCGCTACAAGTTTGAATTTGCAAATGATTTTTGGAAAATCGGTCATCTACTATATATAGGGGAGAAAGGTGATCTACACCGTTGATCTAAAACAAATCGAACGGACCAGATCAGCCTCGGAAATTGAGCGGCATGATTAGGCGGGATATTTGAAAAGACAGGTGCGTAAATCTAGGCGTCATGATCATTCATCTGCTCGGAATATGTACAGATTCTGACAACTTGTCGGTAGGGTACGCATCATTCTGACATCGCATTAACTGCCCGAGGAAACCAAACGACACTTTATTTATGAGCCCGGGTGGTGAGAGAGCCCGGCATCTCATTTATAAGCCCGGGTGGTGAGAGAGCCCGGCATCTTATTTATGAGCCCGGGAGACACAAGGCCCGGCACTTTATTTATAAGCCTGGCTGGTGAGAGAGCCCGACATCTTATTTGTGAGCCCGGGAGGCACGAGGTCCCGACGCTTCATTTTATGCTCAGGAGACATTAGATCCTGGCATTTCGATTTCATGTACTGGTCATATATTACTCAGTTATATTTATTTATTTGCAGAAGATTAAAGAAGCAAGATACGATAATTGAAATTTTATTAAGGAAATGGTCGATGTATTATATCCGCTATTCTCGAAGCTACATAATCTTGCCACTCAGTTATCCAATCGGTCAATTCCTGAATGTGAAGATTGGTGAAGGGCTCGGTGGTTGAGATCTTGTTCAGCTGATGTCATTCCTTCCACAGCATCGCATGCGACAAAACTTGGTCAGTGGCTAGATCAGCAACTCGAGCCACTCCAAGCTCTCGCCTATATTTCCTCGCCACTGCTCTTTGTGCACGAGTAAGGGACAAACCGTTCTGGTGTGTGTTATTGATATCTTGAATCTTATACCAGGTAGACATGACCTTTTCCCAGATATATTCTTCAATGGTCCTCTTCAAAGCCTCTATATGAGGATGTATTCCGCCTAATGCTTGAGCAGGCGTACCACTGCAAGTGATTGTACTGCTGAAAGCACTGGAATCACTCGAACTAGACATAATGAACTGATACTCACATTCTGTTCCTACTATCTTATTTATAGAAAAGTGGCATTTAATATTGAAGAAGTCGAAAGGTCTCAAACCAGGCGAAACACCTTCTCATTTATTCAGGAGAAGGGAGCCAATCGCAGCCGTTGATCTATAAACACATAAACGTTCATGATGAATTGTTGGAAGTTGAGCCGAACAAACGAAAGGACGTGCACGAATATTAATGTATCAGACTTACCGAATTCTCGGAATATGAAACGGTTTTTGGCAATATAAATGCTAAAGCATGTGTCATGGTGACACCCCATGGACTACCCGAGAGTGCTAACCGGAAAAACGTCTAAGCCCGGGAGATATGAGGCCCCGGCATATTATTCCAAGCCCGGGAGATACGAGGCCCCGGTATATCATTCTAAGCCCGGGAGATAGGAGGCCCCGACATCTTATTCTAATCCCGGGAGATATGAGGCCCCGGCATCTTATTCTAAGCCCGGAGATATGAGGCCCCGGCATATTATTCTAAGCCAGGGAGATATGAGGCCCCGACATCTTATTCTAAGCCCGGGAGATAAGAGGTCCCGGAATCTTATTCTAAGCTCGGGATATATGGGATCCCGGCATTTCTATTTGTTATTTATCCGATTACTTATCTTCGACTGATATCAGTCCATCTTATCAGTCCATCTTATGTCATTCTGTTCAGTTCGTGATATATATGACTGATGAAATTAAAATTCTTCCAGAGAAGTAAAAAAAACAGAGAAATTAGATAAACATCTTATTTATTTGAGAGAATTTTTGCGGATTACATCGAAATACTCTTCCTCTACAAAAAAACATCCACATGGTTATCCATTTTTTCAATTCTCCAGTGGAAGTCTTTTGGAAGCTATCGGAGTCGGTGATATCCGTCAAAATCTCCCTCTCCTTGTGAAGCATCAGCTGGTAGACATAGTCATCCTCAAAGAGGTTCACTGTCCCGGCAACGTGCAAACGTTCCCGATACTTCTCCAGCTTTGCCACCAGTCGAGGAGTGGTAGCTTCTCCGCATTCTTAGAGAAACTGCAGTCCCTGCAACTCCTCCCAGTAGCGAAGGATCTTGTGGAAGACTTCATTTTCCATTTCAGTCTTTCGCTTTTCAAAAGCTGCATGCATGAACTCTTCCGCCACATCAGGAGTCTTTGAGCTACTCGCACCTGCCATTATACTGCTTGGATAATAATTTGCTAATATGATTGACAAATAGGTGGGTTACTATATATATAGGAGGAAGGAGTTGATCACAGCTGTTGATCTTGAAATGTATGAACGGTTATGATGTATATCGGAAGTTGTGCTAGGTAGCCGAAAAGACATGCACAGATATCGAGATATCACAACGATTATCCTTGGGAGTACAAAATGTTTCGGATAAGTTTGAAGAATAAGGCTCACGTTAGCAATGTCCACGTTTCGCACTGCAACCGGCCCGAAAAAGATCAAACAAGGCGATTTTCCTGACCAGGCACATGAGATTAATCGGGACAACAAGTGGACTCTAGCCCGACTAATTAAGGAGGGAGTGATGATACCCCGAGATGTCCCGAGTCATGGATAGGTCCTGGGACTTCCTGGGCCATGGAGCGTACCATCTATGGATGGTGCCCGGGTCAGGATGGAATGCTCTCGGGCCGGTAGCATGACAATATGGATTAATGCCCCGAGTCATAGAACAGCCCGGGACGAGGGGAGTACAACTTAGAGAAATCATGAAGTGGACAGTCAGTCAATAGGCCGGGCTATTGGACCACCGGGACATGACTTTCCCGAGACGTGGAATGCCCGAGTTCTTATATAATTACCCGAGAAGCACATTACTCAGCCACCTCGATGTGAGTGAAGCATTTAATGGTGCCGACTTGATAGAGCATGCACGGCCGACCTATCTCTGACAATAACATAAATGATTGACAAGATCAAGTGGGTTGAATGTGACCAGCATAAGATTCAGAAAAATAGGGTATAATCAGCCACCATACTACAATTAATACTCAAACACAAAAAACGAGGTCATCATTGCATCCTTTACTATAAATACCAAGTTGTTTACTCGCATTTATTCTCTGTTCAGATATTAACTCACACATTTAATACTCTCATTTACTCTCCATCTACCACACCAATCACACAGCCATCACTTGGCCACATTGGTTTTATTGCTTGAGTACCCTACTGACTTAAGCATCGGAGTGGTCACGCCGGACATCCCTCCGGCGCCCATTCACGTGGTTGTCTTCTTGTTCGCAGATCCCTTAAATCATTCGAGGAGTCACGAGATTCAAGCCAAACGTCCAACTCATATTTCCTTCAACATTTTGATAGCAAACCCGGCAGAGTTCCCGACCCGACTCCTCCATTTCGTCCGGGTTGCATCATCAATAATATGTTGATAATGTTCAAAATTCATCCATATATCTTTACAAAACAAAAAGATATCAAAAAAATCAAGTTCTTAAATAATTTGATCCCTAAACTAGGGAACAAAAATATTTTCCGTGCAACATGGTCCGCTTCACTATATTTCTTCATTTTCTGGGTAAGGGGTGCGCTTGTTCTAGCGCAGGTGCGCGGTAGCTTCTGTACTTTTAGGCGTTGCACGTGGGGTGCGCGGATGCTACTGCCCTCTTGATAATTTAGTACTTGAATTACATTGCAATGACCTCCAAAATTGTTGCCATGTTCCCCAAACCCCTTTAATTGGGACATCATGTTTGTAGACCCTTCTTGGTAGCTCACCATGAGTCCTTGAAATGCTTCCTTAAACTCTAGCTCGTCCCCTCGTTATAGGTCATTAAGCAACCCTAGGAAATCTCATGCCTTCTTTAGAGCTTGATCAACCACGATCGTATAGTATTATATCTTCCCAGATTTCTCGGAGATTCAAATCACCAAAATCTCATTAGATTATTCAAAGATTTGGTCAAGTGAACAAAAAAATTGAATCTTTAAAGTTATTATGATTCAGTAAAATTAATGAATTGGAGATATTAAAAAAAAATAGGTAAAAAAATTTCAGAATTTTTTTTAGATGCTTTGCCTAAATTTTTAATGTCAATTAGAGAAAATACTCTAAAATTTTATTTAATGGGAAAAAGAGCAAATAAAATATGTGAGATATGTTTTAGATGTGGTGGAAGGAAAAATTAGCTACGCAGTTCGAAAAATATTGCCACGAGATTAAAATCTTCTTGCTAATTCTCTGGGCTTTTCGATCTCCCTATACAAATAATTCATCAGCAGCATGACATGTGTCCAAGAGATCGGAGCTTCCGAACTCCATCATCCAAAGGATCCAACACGGCCAATGAAAGATTGACACGTGACATATAAGACACTTCAAAACTTCCAAACTCACAAGATTCATCATGTAAATATGAACGTCAACTACTTAAAAATTACTAGAAAAAAAAAATAGCAAGCTAATTTTCGAAAATGACATTTTTATGTGTGCATGCAATAACAGCTAAAAATTATATATTTTAAAATAAAATTATTCAACTAACATTAAAAACACTGTAGTTAAAGAAAAATGAGACAACCGTCAAACCCTATACTATCGTTTAAAATAATTCACAAATGAAACCTTGCGAAAATCCTAACAACCATCCACGTATAAAAGAAAAAGTATGAAAATGTTCAATATCACTCATACCTCATAAATGTAATGTGAGAAAAATATGGTCCTCAAATTAGCGTGCACATATCTAGCACCGCCTACTCAGTCTTCGGCGCCTCCAATCTCCTCATCAATATGCTCACCTCAAGCATTCATAGTTAGTGAGTCTAAATACTCAAAACAATATAAAAGTTATAACAAATACATATACATAACATGCAATAGTGAAAAGTACTGTAATCAACATAAATTTCATGATCTTAAAAACATGAACGTAAACGTATCGTAACAAAGCATAACGTGTCAAAAAATGTCTCAACATATCATCATATACGTGTTCATTTTCTTTACTTGAATTGTGTTCATTAGTTGTGACTTTTGTATCAGCTTTATTCGATGAATCCATTAACGTATAACCGTGGTACCCGGCGGTGGCGACATTAGCGACTATTACCCATCCACTGAGCCTTGGCCTTACATGTCATCGTATTTGTCGTGTTCGTACTAGTTACAACTAACTCACATCCTTCCAAGCATGTCAACATGTTCATCACTTATGAAAATCATGTATATACGTAATTTCTTCAAACAAACATGCAACGTATTTTTCGTATATCCATAAAAAGTCATGTTCGTGATAACATATACATTTAAAACATGTCAATTTACCATTTTACCCCTGAACCTCAAAATTTCGTCCCGAAGCCAAACAAACTCTTAAAAACACCTCAAAACATATTATTAATCATTTTCTAGACGTAAAATTGAGCATGTTTCATGACTTATACGATTCGTTTTAAAATTTGGACTGGGGTCCCGATTTTAACCCGAATCAACCCAAAACTTAACCAAACTTCTCCCGACTTAAACCACGACTCTAACCTACATGACAAGCCCCTAAACATTTTTTCCATACCCCTTGGCCTTCGAACAATGCCTTAAAGTTGCTGGAATTTTTCTGCGCAACTACCACAAAACCCTAGTATTACCCTAACCTCGATTTCTCGACTCTAGCCCAAACCGACGAGGACTAGACCCAAGACAACCCTTCCTAGACCACCTCTGGACCCTCCTGGACCAACATAACCTTAGCCTCAGCCCCATGCACGCTGTTAAGCACGACCACCAGTGAGTCATCTGAAACAAGCGTTAACCAAGACCACTGACACCTATCTCTCTGAATCGGCTCTATGACCAAGGCCACCAGTGTTCGAGCCATCTTAGGCCATGACTCAAACCCATGAGGGTCTGATCAAAGGCTTGGAACAACCCTTGCACCGCCGTCTAACTCAATTCTTCCGATCTAGCCACACCAAAACCATCCACCAAGGGAACTAGCGCTCGGCCTTCACAAAACCTTGACTACCTCGTGACTACAGCCCCTTGAAACCATTATTCCCAACGTATAAAGCCCTTAGACCCTCGACCGTGGCATCCCCTTACACAAAAGCCATGAAAACCAAGAGTTACAAGAAAGGGCATGCATATTTCATGTCAAACGATGCATAAACGATTTGCTCCTCATGCAAGCACACATGTATCAGTGTATATTAGCGTGAATGACGAGAAAAATAAGGATTTATGGCATGCCTTTGCGTTTAAATGCTCAAAATCATGGATATCTACGCGTAGGACGAGCAAGGGAAAGACGGGGAAGGAAATTTCTTGAAAACCTTGAGGGAAAATCGAAGTGGCTGCTGATGGATTTCGAAAATGTTGCTGCTGAAGTGAGGGAGGGGGCGGCCGTGTGTTTGGAGAATAGGGTTAGGGTTTAATTTTTGTGTTAAAGTCAAAATATAATACACTAATGGGCCTTTTATAATGTTTAAATGAATTAAAAAGGGTTTAGGCTCATTAAGCAATAAAATAAACCCGTCAAGCCCAAAAACACTCTCGAAAAATATTTCGTTTAGGTGCGTTTTTGAAAATATTGCATGAACCCTCAAAAAGTCCCCAGACTCGCTAAAATTCGCGCATCGGTTAAAAATATGACCTGACGAGTAAATATACCCTTCCAAGGCTCATTTTCAAAAATCACACTTAATTACACCATATACTAAATAATTAAATGTATTTATTTAATAAAAATATTTTTCGTAAACATCCTCGGTCTCCGTTCTTCGTTCGAGCGCGAAATGCAACTTAAAGCCCTAATGCATGAAAATTTAATTAAATCATGAACCAACCCACATATCATGCAATAAGCATGCGTTAAATACATAAATATAATTAAATATTTATTTTAAATAAAAATTCTAAATTGCATGTAGTCATGTTACGTAGTTCGAATTTCCTAGACATTACAAAATAAGTCAGTCGATCTGATTTCAAGTGCACCTTTCATCATCTTCTCTTACTCAGTTCTTAGCAATATATATGGTTTTTCTAACCTATCTCTAAGGAATATTGAGAGTCGGTATGCTTTTGGAGTAGACGACAAGTTTAGGATCAGTCAACAAAGCTAGGCGTACGAAATGAAGCGTCTCAAAAGGGCTAATGACAGGCGAAAGTTTTGAGCGTAGGAGTTGCAAATCAGTTTGGAGGTCTTAAGTTGGACAAATCTGGTAGACAAAGGAGCGTGTAGACAAGACAACAATTCTAGCATGAGAAGATTTATCAGTTATTTATTTTGGATTTTAATTCTGTTATTTTTTTGGGTTATAAAATATATTTAATTTACTTGGTTAGTGGATTTATGTTTGGATTATCTTTGAATAATTAATTTTTAACTTATGCATGAATTCGTTAATGGTAGATGATGATTTTCGGCTAAATTGGGTGAGTTGGGTGGACAATTTACTAAGTCGGGTTATGTTTCTTTCCTAGGAGCACCAGGAACTAAGAAGAAGGATCCCCAGGGGCGGATCTAGGATTTAGACACTAGGGGGGCCGCTTAGTTTATTTTGCGACAGTTTTCTCAAAAACCGTCGCTATATGGCGACGGTTATAAGAAACCGTCGCGGATTTTGCGACGGTTTTCGTCACAACCGTCGCTAAGCCAAAAAAAAAAGAGCCACCAGGTTTCGAAATCGGGCGGATCAAACATTATATTGGCTTTAGCCACTGAGATACATGGACGTATCATTCATTTTGGGGGGGCCATGTATATATATCTGTTTATATATTTAGTTTAAAAAAAATTAATATACACTAAAAAATTTTTTAAAATTTTTTGGGGGGCCGTGGCCCCCGTTCGCCCTACACTAAATACGCCCCTGAGGATCCCAGCTGAGTGTTCTGTACACATGGAAAACAAAGAACGTTAGAAGAGCGCCAAAAGGTTTTTAGGCATAGTCACTCCAACGCTCAAGTCAGTTGAGTATTCGCGCAAATGAAAGTGAGGTATAAAGAATATATAATAAGTGCTTGTGGAATTTTAAGTGAATATCCTTAATGATCGTGCAAACCTAAGTATTTATAAAAGAAAGTAACGATGAACTTGTTTTCAGTGCTCGACCACTCCTCGTGATCAGATAGTTTCTCATGCCATGTCCACTATTACGATTGACAACTCATACTGCTTCTAGTCTTGTCACATCGCCCCAAATGTGTTGATTGATATACTAATGATTTCAAGGCATGACGATCCATACTTGTGGGCCCAGATTCAATGCCTGTCTCGAGATGCTCTGTAATGTACATGGGCTGTTCCCGATTGGGCTTAAGTCTCCTCACGGTTATCCCATTACCCATTACTCATAGAACTTCTCCAGCCCAGGCACTGGAGCTTTTGCCTTCTCAGGATTAGAACCCAATACCTCCTGGACTTATATAGATCTTGACAGCAATCCTGGTATCAGTTGATGGTACCAGGATTGCTGCCAGATCTATATAAGTCCAGGAGGTCTTGGGTTCTAATCCTAGGGAGGTAAAAACTCCAGTGCCTAGGCTGGAGAAGTTCTATGAGTAATGGGCAATGGGATAACCGTGAGGGGACTCAAGCCCAATCGGGAACAGCCCATGTGCATTACAAAAAAAGGCGCCTTTTTTGTAATGCACATGGGCTGTTCCCGATTGAGCTTAAGTCTCTTCACAATTATCCCATTACCCATTACTCATAGAACTTCTCCAGCACAGGCACTGGAGCTTTTGCCTTCCCAGGATTAGAACCCAAGACCTCCTGGACTTATATAGATTTTGGCAGCAATCCTGGTACCAGTTGAGCTAGTTGATCAACTGGTACCAGAATTGCTGTCAAGATCTATATAAGTCCAGGAGGTCTTGGGTTCTAATCATGGGAAGGCAAAAGCTCCAGTGCCTGGGCTGGAGAAGTTCTATGAGTAATAGGTAATGGGATAACCGTGAGGAGACTTAAGCCCAATCGGGAACAGCCCATGTGCATTACATCAGCCCCTCAACCAATCAACTAAGCATGCACCCGTTTCCCCCAAACCCGTCCAAACCCATGCACATCTACCTTGCCCTTGGAGCCACCCTCTTGCCTCCATATTAAGAACATCATGCAGCCCACTTAAGTCTACTGGACCCTCCCTAACCGCAGCTAGCAGCCGTGACTGATAGGACTCGTTTTTACGTGTTTTTAGTGTTAGTTTTGAGTCGCATTCATGCATCATATTAGGTTGTTTTAGTTTAATTTAGCATTCATTTAGCATTATTTAGCATTTGGCTGATTTCGTGTATTTTGTAGGAATAGGACCCAAAAAGGGATTTTATATGCAGAGCGACGGTTTTAAATAAACCGTCGCCGATCAGAATCGACGACGGTTCTGTAAACCGTCGGCGATCTGAATCGGCGACGGTTATGTTAACCGTCGGCGATCTGAATCGGCGACAATTTACAGAAAAGCGGTCGCTATTGGCGACGGTTTTATCCTTTCGTCGCAAATAGCGACGGTTTTATCTTAGACCGTCGCTATGCGCGACGAAATCCGAGCTGAAGAATTGTTTCCAAATTTTATGGACTCTATAAGACCACCTAACCTAATACACGAGAGGGGGGCCGCGATTTGGAAGGGAGAGCACTGTAGCAGGCGATAGCTCAACGGAACCGGAACAAGAACTCAACAGCGTTTTCTCTTTACTCTTTTATTGTAGTTAGGATTTAGGGGATCCGACCCCGAACCGTTGTTTGATTATTTAATTCTCGACTTTTGATTCATTCTTGATTGTGCTATTATTTTACATTGAATTGTTAAAACCTAGCTAACTTTAATAATATCTAATATTGTGGGTGAGTTCGAGAGAATAACTTGCGATAGGAACAAGTAGCATAATCCGTGGATCTACAATTTACATAGAGATATGAAGTTGGATACACGTTGGTAGTCATAGTCCAGTAGAGCGAAAACTAGGGGATTTCATAGATCGACATGCAATTCACCGTTAGTAAATAATAAAAGAGATTTTATTATTCTTTCGTGTAGAATTAGTTTAGCATAGCTCGAGAGAGTATGTTAATTGCTTAGGAAATCCTGTCAAAAGCGTAAATCAGTGTCGATATTAATTAATTAAATTAACGACGGGTAGGTGAACCGAGATCCTAACACTCGCTTATTTATTATTTTAGTTTATATTATTTTTAATGTGTTTGTTTCAATTTAGTATTTTAGTATTAATTTAGTTAATAAGTAATTCAATTGTCGTTTTAATTAATTAAAGAATTTAATTTAAAGTAAATTTTTCTAATCAATCTCTGTGGGATCGATACTCGTACTCTTATACGTTTTACTATAACTTGACATCGTGCACTTGCGATTATTTCGAGCCTGAATTTTTATTTATTTTTATTGGAGATTTTATTGTGCAAGTTTTGCTCGATCAGTGACCCTCAAGACTCCTAGTCGAAGAGTCCTTTCCCTTAAGGAGTCTATTTTCGTTTTTATTCATTCCCTATTTTTTACAGCCCTTAAACATATACATAGGGACCCTTAAACATGTGGAAAAACATCCCTTCAAGTACCCCTACCATGGCAGCCACTCTTTGCATCAATATGAGAGTTTTAAAAAATGAAAACACTAGTTTTGTACATATGTAGCCATAAAAACGAAAAAATAAAAGTTGTACCATGTTTTTCATGTAATCATGTATCAAACACATAATATGGTTTGAAAGATGAGAAAAAAGAACTTCGATTATATGTTGACGATGGTGTGAAAGATTAAGGCGTGAAAGATATGGTGAGAAACACACTATTTGATATGTTGACGATGCGAGGAACTTCGACTAGGAGACTCTAGGATGATTTTCTTCAAAGCCTTGCTTGCTTTTCTTCTTGAAAGTAACGTGTGTGCTTGTGTATGGTGTTGGGAATTCTCGTGTGGGGGGGTTCTGAATTTGGGGCGTGAGTTTGTGTCATAGTGGGAGGGTTTTAACACTTTAAATACTTAATTATGCACTAACAAGGCTTAGGCCTATTAAGCACACAATTTAGGCCCATTAGTCTTTCATTAGAATTTAACTAAAATATTAAAATAGTTTTGTTAAAATAAGTTTTTGAATTTATAAGACGGGTTGCCAAAACGTTTGCATTTTTGTTGAAAAACCAATACCAATAAAATTTACGTCCCGGCGTATAAAATCACCTCAAAACTCCTTAATTTCAAAAAAACATGAAAAAGCATCACTCATATTTTAAAGAATTAAAATTAATTATTTAATAAAAATATTTTCTATTTTTCAGCTTTCGGTCTCCATTCCTCGATCACAACTCGAATACCTTCTTAAAATTACATTTTAATGCAACCATGTAAAAAAGTATATTTTAAACATACAAAAATGCACAACATATTTAATCCATGTAATTAAAACATTTAATTAAAATACAACGGAATTTAATAACTTTCATGCATTTGGTTCGCGTTGATTTTAAATTTTCGGGGCATTACACTTTATATAGAGACAAAATATAGAGATTTATTTCTTCTTATATATAAAAAAAAGATATTCAACGAGAAAAAACTCCGTGGACTATCATGGAAAGATATTTATCCAATACATCATATGTATATGGTTATTATAAACAGAGAGAATTTTATGAAAATCTTTTATTATCTACTAAAAGTGTTGAAATAACTCACTTTTATAATAATACTCAACAAAAAAGAAGTTATAACTTCTCTAAATTTATTATAAAGAATATTATATCTATTGAAGAATGTGGTATATCTCCATTAGTAGAAAAAGAGTTTTATTCTCAAAACCATCAAATGAATTTTAAATTTAATTTTTGGGATTATATCGAGAGTTTTTCAAATTGGTTTTTCATATGGTGGAAAATATTTAGTCCATCATCAAAAATTTTACATGGGGATTTTATAAAGCCAATTGATACTTGGTTAAATTGAAACGTCTGCCCTTTTTATTACTTTAAAAGTACTATAAATTTTTTTAAACACTTAATTTTTCGGCCATGTACCTTTACCCATAAAATATTTTACCCCTTTAAAATAAAACATCATCCATCTAACATTTCTAAAATCAAGTGCACTAGTCATAAAATGAAATCGTCAACTGTTTTACCAACCTAAAAAGCAATAAGTTTGAAAAGCATAGTCCATACTAAATATCTCAAAAATCTCTCAAAAAACATAAATAAATAGTCTTAAAATCCTTAACGTAAATCATGAATCATAAATCATAAATGCGGAAAAAGTAGAAGCGCTGGTCCTCGGGTTGTGTGCGCCTTTAGCCCAGTCAAATCATCCGTCAAGACCTCCCTCAACCTCACCTGCATCCATAACACCTAGTGAGTCTAAAGACTCAATACACCATAATCTTTATAACAAATAATATGTATAAAACCACATGCAACAGTGAAAATAATTTTACGTAAAAATAAATTTTTTCATGACATGCAAACATAAACTTTAACTTTTTCCTTTTTCCTCAACATGACATAAAACCTTTTTCATTATCATAAACATTTTTCCTTCTCCTTTTCCTTTTCCTTTGTTGAATTCATATCGTTAATTGTGACTTTCCTCATCATGATATAAACCTCAAAAGTCGATGGATTCATCTACATGTAACCACAGTACTGGGCGGCGGAGACATCAGCGACACTCTCACCGGTCAACTGAGCCTTGGCCTATCCTTTTTCGAATAGAAATACGATCGTCGATGTTCCCTCTAGGGCTTTTTCCCATAAATGGGCTCCCTCTGGGGCCTTTTCTCCTTACGATATTCTCATTATTACCGTTACCACATAACCGTTACCACATATTCATAATGATGAAAACATGATCGTCGGGCTCTTACTGGGACCGTCACCCTCACGATATCGCAAACATTAACGAATTAATCGCAATTACTTCACTTCCTTCAACATTTAACATTCTCATCACTTTATAAAATCATACATAACATAACATTTTCGTTTTTGAAACCAAGCATGCAACATGTCTTTTAAATGTCTTCCTCAAATTATAAAAATTACTTAGACATTTAAAAATCATAATTTAACCATGAAGATTTCATAAACATTTAAAAATAATCATAATATCATAAAAACAGCATTTAGGGCACTGTCATGACCTCTACAAATTTTTAGGTATAAAAAGACCGTTTTACCCCTGGACGCGACTTTTTACGTTTTTGACTTTTTTTCTTGATTTCTTGACTCTAACATGTCCCAAATAATTATTTAAGCTTACATTACTTTTTCCATAATTTTATTTAGCTTAATTATTGGACTTTTTCATTTATCTTTAATTAATTGTTTTGATGGTGTTTTAATCCCGAAAAAAACCCAAACTTTAATAAATTCTTAATTTAGTCTTTTTATATTATTTTAGCCCTTCTGAACCACGACTCGACCTCCGTGAGCCGTTTTTCAATTTTAATTAGTTAAAAACCCTAACTTGACACCTAAATTTCGACCCCGAGCCAACTTTCGATTTTCACGAGTTACCCCCGAACCATGTTGATCCAAAACTTGACCAACATCCTAAAGTACCCTACTGGACCTTAAGTTAACTTAGAATCCAAGCCAAAACCCAAGAACGAGCCACCCCAAGTCGCGCCTATTCTGGCCGAGAATCCTTAAGGTGGTAGGACTCTAACTTCGTGGACTTGTGGACCTATCCTGCGCTCCAGACCCTGAAACATCCTCTAGGACACCTACCTGGGACCCTAAGGACTCGCCCTAGCCCAACCCCTGAGCCCTGGACCGAGCCCTTCCCTCCCCACAAGCCGCGCACCCCTGCACGCACCTGCTTCTGCTTCTCGGGTAGAGTCCTAGCATGGCTAGGACTCTTCCCCATCCCCTAACTCGAGTCATAGCTTGGCTAGGACTCTCACCCTGACCCATGACAGCCCTTGGCCGAGCCCTGGCCCAAGCCAAGACCAAGCTCACCCCTTAACCAAGGAACCCGATCACCTTACCCCATGACAGCAAATTTTCGGTTGTTCTTGATTCTTTTTGTTTCAGCCGTGAGTTGGGTATGTGTGTGTGTGACATTAATTCACATAATAACTTAGCTTGATCATCACTTAATGTCATGGCAGCCCCTTAGGTGAAAACACGTGAGTCATGGCATAAAATAGATGGCACATAAATCACGCACAAGTGAAAAACGAAAACAGCAAATCTGGACTTCATTATTTCATACAAAAAACTTTTAAAAACATATTATGACATGAAGGATGAGAAAAGGAGATGTATGGCGTGCCTTTGCGTTATATACGCACGAAAATCCGTTGAGTACGAAGAACGGGACGCAACCTTGGTTTGTTCTTGCTTGCACCCTTCGAAAAATCCCTTCTAAATTGTGAGTGTGTGTGTCGTGAGGTTTGAGAGAGTTGGGAGAGAATTTTCAGAATTTTAAAGAGGGTGGCCGATTTCTTGATGCAAAAGGTGTAGGGTTTTGTTTAATTTGACACATTAAATGCTAATTAATTAACATCAAGGCTTGTAGGCCTATTAAGCCCCTAAATTAAGCAAATTATTTTTAATTAGTATTTAATAATATATTAACAAAGTTTTTGTTTAATTAAATTTGTAAATTTATTAGCCGGGTTACCAAAAAGCTCATATTTTAGTTGAAAAACCAACACCGATAAAATTTACGTCTCGGCGTATAAAATCACCTCAAAACCCTTTATTTTTTCAAAAATAAGAAAACCATCAACCAAAATTTAAATAATTAAAAATAATTATTTAACAAAACATTTTACGTTTTTCAGCCCTCGGTCCCCGTTCCTCGATCGTCATTTGAATATTCCTTAAAAATAAAATTTTATGCAGTATGCCAATTAAATCATTACTAACATAAAATCATGCATGACACATAATTAATTAAGCAATTAAAATAATTTAATTACTCATTTTCATAATTCCTAGATTTGCATGGAGTTGGATTACGTCTTCTTAATTTTGGACCTTATATAAATGTTTCTCCAAGTATGAAAAAATATTTTTCTGAACATTGGATTAACGAAAAGACTCTATGTCTGTTCTTTATAGAATTTGGAAACATGGGTTTGGACATGGCAACCAGAGTTTGGTTATACTGATGAAGGCATTCCCTGCTTATGGAGGGTTAGTTCCACAAAATTTTGGGACAAATTATTGAGAGATGATCCTGAAACAGGAAAACCTTATGGTCATGAAACTCTTCAAAATATAGAGGAAAAGATTTCTGTATATCAGAAAGATTTAATAAACAACAAGAGAAATAACAAGACTCAATGAGCCTCTTCAAAATTCTGACTCAGAAATATTCTAATATTTATTCCAAAGATAAAACGATTGAAGTCTACATTGAAGAAATGAAGAAAGATCTTTATAAGAATATCGGATGTTTGGATTCTAAATCAGATTCGAGTGAAAATCAATTCATTCACTTAATGCACATGCAGGATGCACAAGACCTAGAGGAAGATACTCCTAATTTTTCTCATATTATTTATATTTTGAAAATTTAAAAAATTCAATAAAAGATAATATCAAAGATGATTAGATATAGTGGAGTTGGTGGAATATCGCTACCAACTTTAGTTAGCGACATATCACTATCAACTTTTGAATTTTGTAACCATGTTACTATTTGTTTTTTAAAAGCGTTGTACTGTTTATATTTTTAGTTGGAATCCGGGGTATAATGTCCGGCGCTTCCTTCTATAAGTAGGTTGTTTCGTGTTATTAGAAGGACATGGTCGAGTTTGCTCCCCTATATTCTCTCTCTGTAAACAATCCTTCTTACGAAATAAATAAAAGCTTCAAGTTTTGAACACAACTTTGTAAGTTTACGTTTTTATTTATTGTTTTCATTATTTAAATTTGTAGAGAATAGCCTGATTGACATGCTAAACTATTCATGTTAAATCATTATCTTATTATGACATTATCTATATATATTTGTAACGTGGAGAACAATTGAGATAATAAAAAATTTATTTAAATTTGAGAATTTAATGTAATATAAGGTTTTTTGGTTAAACCATAAGGTAAAAAGATGAACCAGGAAATGGTAAACACAAGGTACGAGTAATTAGGAAATAATAAATTGATCTTGTAGCTCTTCAGCTTGTTTAGCCGAGAATGACGTTTTAGACATTTATGTGTAATTTTTTATGAATTTATATTTCTAAGGTATCTCGATAAAATCCTTTGATGTTTAATTTCTTTGGTATATTTGAACTCTCAATATAATCCCAAAAATTAAATTTAAAATTATGTTGGGTTCAATAATTGTCCTTGCTTGGTAGAGCGATCGAACCGTGGTGCTTGAGCTGCTATGCGGTTTAAAGGATTTGAGTTGCACCATTACCACTAGCTATAGCTTTTGGTAAAACGGCAAACGCTCGGTCCTACAATTGGTATCAGAGCCAAGGTCACGGGTTCGATTCCCATTGATTGCAAGGAGTGTAATTATTGGGAGGGAGATTGTTGGGTGCAATAATTGTCCTTGCTTGGTAAAGCTATAGAACTGTGGTGCTTGAGATGCTGTGCGGTTTAAAAGATTTGAGTTGCACTATTACCACTAGCTATAGCTTTTGGTAAAGCGGCAAGCGCTCGGTCCTACAAATTCATTTGATGATTTTGAGAATAAAACTCTTTTTCTACTAATGAAGATATACATCATTCTTCAATAAATATAATCTTCTTTATAATAAATTCGGAGAAGTTATCTTATAAATTTAGAAATATTATATGTATATATAAGGCTTTTTTTAAAAATATTATAAATTAATAAAATCATTATAAAAATATTGCAAATTGATTTTTTTTTATAAAGCTAGTATAATCCGCAAATAACTGTCACTGATTCATAATTAATTTTAAAAAAATTTAAAAAAAAATAAAAAAAGAATGTCACGGATTCTGAATCCGTGGCACAAGGTCACGGGTTCATTGTCCCTGACCACCACCCGTGACTCCTCCCCCTCTATTTATTTGCGCAAATCCTTCCATTCGTTATCCCATTTTTTTATTTACGTCCCATCCATTTGGTATCCATTTCCCTTTTCCATTCGGTATCCTATTTTCAATTTTTCTGTACCATTCGGCAATTTAATTCGGCGATTTGTTGGTTTCCCTTGACATTTCAATTTTTTGGGTCATTTGTGACATAATCTTCCGTCTTCGGTATTTTTATTTCCACAACATCAATATTTCTGTTTGTTTGTAATAGTTCTCGTCGGTTTGCTATGCTCATAATTTTTTTGTTATCAATACTTGTGCCGTATTATTTTATTTTATTATTGTTTAATTAAAATTTTTTTATGTTGTATTTTTTGTAAGAATGTTTAACATTGATAGGTTATTATATTGTTCGTTGATTAATCATTTATATCATAAGAGCAAACCTTAAGAGGTAACGTTCTTTTTTTTGTTCATTATATTTATTATTGTTCGTTTAGTGACTGAACTAAATTTGATTGACTGAATTTACTTATTGCAACAATTTATATTATTGAAATTACTTTAATATAATAATATCAAATTTTAATTTTTTTTATAAAATACTTATTATTAGTTGAATAATATTTTTTAAGATTATTTTCATATAAGTTTTTTCAAGTAAAGGTATTTGACCTACGAATTTTTCATATAAGTTGAATAATAAATGTATTATCATATAAGTTGAATAATATTCTTTAATATTATATATTACTGTTATTTAGTAAATTTATTTGAAACCTCCATTTTTTTTGTTAATATTTCTGATATTTTTTGTAATTTATTGCAGATATTAAACATCGTTCGCTGATTCAATTACAAATTCTGTACAACAACATTTGAAAAGATAATTTCACTAATTATTTATATTTTAATTGTACTATTTATATTTTATTAATGTAATTATAATATTGTTTAGTTGCATTATACTATTAATTGTAATTTTGTTCAGTTGCATTATTCTATTAATTATAAATTTGTTCGGTGCAAATATGGATAATGTGAGGGCCTTACTTTACGTAGGTGGATACGTAATTATTGAAGTGGCAAGGTTGGATATAGTATCCTCGCGACCAAGCCCATTAAAATCCCTCGGTCTACTATATTTTCCCAATTGGTGAATTATGTGCATCGCAAGTAGGAGATCGACCAATCAAAATTCTGCATCAAATTTTCAACGAAATATTGTTATAGCTCGTTGTCTCGTTACATTATATTGAAGAGCATGTCTATATCACAGATGATGTAGTCTACAATTTATGTTTGAGTTGCCGACACTGGATTGCATGTACTTGTATATTGATTCATCTCCAGCGTTACAGAACCTAAGTGATTACGATTTTGATGCAGTCATGTCGGTAATAACGCAAGGTTTGGGAACAGTTGGTTTAAATGAAGCGGGACCTTCTATGTATCATGTCGATGAACAGTCAGCTCAGACATACTCTGGGATCGACACTCGTCCTTGGGATCACCATATCACGAGTCACACTAAAGAAGACTATGCACGGGGGATGAACGGAACACGAGAATGAGATTTTACTTCAAGGGGTTGGGATCATCATATCACGGTTCTATCAGCAGTTGATGTCGCATGGGGTTCTAGTATAACAGGGCAATTGGATTTGAATTCATGTGCTGATGAAGAAAATACCATAAATGTCTGACATTTTGATAGTTATGCTAGGGCTGCAAATATTCCCGCCCCAATTACAGAACACATGGATGAGGAAAATGATTTATTTGGGGACAGTTCGCATCATATGTCATGAATAGCGATGATGATTTGTATACTACATCAATTGACAGAGAAGTTGATGATGATGTTGACAATGCAAATGAAGGGACATCGACGCGTGTGTTCATGTCCGGACCAATAATGATCGAGAACATTCCTATTTCACAGGAGCAATATTTACGTGAAATTCCCCAATAAAGTTTTGAACTTTGTGTTTTGGGCCTTCAAACCATGTATAGATAGTTTTCGACATTGTCGCAACATAATCAGTGTAGACGGTACCCCTTAGTACACCAAATATAAGCACAAACTACTCATAGCAGTAATGTAGGACCGAGTGTTTACCGTTTTTACCAATAGCTATAACTAGTGGTAATGGTGCAATTCAAATCTTTTAAACCGCACAACAACTCAAGCACCACGGTTCGATCGCTCTACCAACCAGGGACAATTATTGCACCCAACAATCTCCCTCCCAATAATTGCACTCCTTGCAATCAATGGGAATCGAACCCGTGACCTTGGCTCTGATACCAATTGTAGGACCGAGTGCTTACCGTTTTACCAATAGCTATAACTAGTGGTAATGGTGCAACTAAAATCTTTTAAACCGCACAACAACTCAAGCACCACGGTTCGATCGCTCTACCAAGCAGGGACAATTATTGCACCCAACAAGTAACATTGGATGTCAATAACCAGGTTTTGCCCCTAGCATTTGCGCTTGTTGATGAAGAAAATTATGAGTCTTGGCATTGGTTCTTCGGTAATGTTGCACGACATGTTGCCAGAGGGTGTAGTGGTGTGTTCCTTATATCTGATAGACATGCGTGTATAACAAGCGCAGTGCAAGATATCCCTGACTTCAAGCCTCCTCGTGGTGTTCATCGGTTCTGTTTGAGGCATGTTTGCTCTAATTTCAACAGAAAGTTCAAAAACATTCATTTAAAAGACTTATATTGGGAAGCGGGGATACAACACCAAGTAGAAAAATTTAATGCGACAATGGAGGCAATTAGAACAAATAATACAGCAGCTTTCACGTATTTATCAAACATTCCAAAAAAAAATATGGTCATTGGCTCATGATGGTGGATAGAGACGAGGGATAATGAAAACAAACATGTCTGAGAGTACTAATGGTGTTTTGAAAGGGGTGCGACGTCTTCCAATAACTGCAATAGTTGAGATGACCTTACAGCGATGCGTGCACTATTTCATTCAATGGCGAGCGCGAAGTGATAAGATGCTGGAAAAAAATCAACCATGAACTGACTATGCATACTCTAAATTTGATATGTAGTCAAAAAAGTCAATTGAACATCGAGTAGTAAGATTTGACCAAAGGGATAAAACATTATCCGTCGTGGCAGGAGGAAGACCAGGTCGTCAACATCACGTACAAGCTGTCAACATTTCTACGCGTGATTGCACATGTGGTAAATTCACAATATTTGGAATTCCTTGTTCACATGTTATATGTGCAGCAAAATGGTTTGGTTTGAATCCCGCACAGCTTGTACAACCTTGGTTTACACTGAGCGAATACGTGAACATATACGATGGAAGATTCTACCCTATTCATGATGAAAAATATTGGGATGAACCTACATTCAATTACAACACAATAGTGTTCGTCGACAAAGGAGGCATGCTGGTAGAGATCGCAGGACATGCATAAGAAACGAGATGGATCAGCCATCATCGAGGGAGAGACAACGTGGGAGGTAAAAGATCTATAATAACATATTGTACCTTATTTTTAAATCATAACATGTGAAGTTATTAATGTAATCACAAAATTGTGTATTAAAATTTTATATTTATTAATAATTATTGTTCATTGCAGGTAGGTGTAAGTGAGAAGATCGAGTTATGGTGCATAATACCTATGTTTGTTACACAAATTTTAGAAAACAATATTGTGTTGTTATGACAATTCAGTGTTGTATTGTTATGAAGATGTTTTAATATCAAGTGTGTTTACTTATTTGACTTGATTTAGCAATTATACTTATGTGCTTTCATTACTATAACTTTATCCGTAAATTTATTAGTAAAAGAATAATAAATCACAATCAATACATTCCACAATTTTAAAAAGTCAATAATAAAAAAATTGTATACGAATGTTGAAAAAATATGTTGTAGCAACAACTTCTAATTAAAATAAATAGTTAATGATTATGGTAAAGATGCCCCCCAGTGCCACACGATGGTCTTCTGATTACTCTACGTCCACTACCTAACATTAGTTCAACATCTTCACACGTACTTGTTTGGGTTGCAGATATACTGGTATCAGCAATGCTCCCACCAACCTCATATCCTTCTGTATCAGAATATTGTTCAAATGGTATGGGCGACGTGTTAAATGTAGGGCGACTCTCATTCATACCCGGTCGAAAGTCACTACGTAAAAGTTGTTAAAACTACCAACAAATGGAGTGTAGTAACCAGCTTCATAAGATGGAAAGCTTGAAACCACTGGCGGAGTAGTGTATGCCATATTTGAAGATGATGGTCCGGGTTCGAACTCATTTCCTGTCCACATCGGTGGATATTGCACATGAGCCGGGCGTGCCTGTGACATAAATGCATATGTTATGTAACATATATTTAATAAAATAAATTATATTTACGTACATATGTAGATAAATTGAAAATGTCTTACGATAAATTGTCGGTAGTTTGCATCAACAAGATGGTAGCCCATGATGTTTGAAGGTACAATTGGCGGCGAGAGCATTATTTGTGAAATGCGATGCTACCAACCAACATAGTCCGCTGTGATAGCGGGTGTACTAGGTATGACATAATCCCCACCAATCACAAAATTATATCTGTCATTCCACATTTCTACAAAATCTTTGTGATATTTCGCCCAATCAAAGTTGTTCAGGCCTTGTCGCGTCAGTTTATGGAAATTTTCGAAGTTAGTAGTAGGTGGCGGAATACCCTGACACATTCCAAACTGTCGGAGACATCGCTCTGGTCTATGCATCTCAACTATATGAAAATTGATCAATGCGCATGCCGACCGACATAGATGAATTCTGTTTCCATCAAGAATTCTGCCAACCTCCAGGGACTCCATATCATAAACTGTCCATAGAAACTGAAGCAAATAAAATGAAAAAAAGCTTATCAAGTTGATAATATATAATTCAGACTGAATTTGTAAAAAATTTTAAACTCTAAACAACTAATATATATCTACCTGCCCTTCTATCATCCTGTCAAGCATATCTCTCATTATACGGACTGTATGATGGGCCGTGTGTGTCCAAGAGAATCCGTGTCTCCACCTGCAATTTATAAAATTACACAATAGTTTCATTAAAACTAAATAACAAAATAATAATAATAAATGCTAATTATTTCTTATTAGTACCGTGTGCCATATGGTGGGAATGGTAGATCCTGAAGCACATTCGCAGCCTGCTCTTCTGAAATAGATACCGTTGCGCTCTATCAGGGCAAACAAGAGTAATTCTAGAGAATACCCAAATCTGCAATAACATACAACATAAATAGTCAAATCATAAGAAAAATTAAGCACAACAAATATAATGACCGTAGAAGCGTAAAAATACCTGCAATATCTGAACAGGGCCACACAAATCGATCTTTAATCTCATTGATGTGTCTCACAACTCTCTATAAAGATATGCCAACACACTAGAACCCCAGCTAAACGTATTCACTAATTATATGTCCTCAAGAAACTGCAAATACATAAGTTTCATAGCAGCACCTTCCGAGTCCGGAAACATATATCCACCAATGATCATTAATGCAACACAACGGATATATTGTGCCACGTCCTCTTCAGTGCTTTGATTATTAATCATATTATTTAGGCAATGGTCTAGCAAAGTGGTCAGATAAAGATGTGCACATTTAATCTGAGAAGATGTAGGCGTAAAAGCCAACCAAGTAGCGCAGCGCTGTTGTAAGGTATGTTTTTTGTACGCGGTATCTACACCAGTGATGTGAATGTCATCAATATTCAACCCCCAAATAAGGACAATGTGGGGACCCGGACGCTAATCATGTTCTTAATCGTTATTGGGACTAAATCAATTATAATAATCAGGGTCTAATTTTTTTTTTAAATGCGGAAGGTAATGGAATCAAACTCTTATAAATATCAGTATAAAAGTATACATCTGATAAAATATACAATCATACATACTCAGGTTCAACAACTACTATCAAGTGTTCAAACCCTAGCTCTAATCCAAGTCTCGTATCACCACTCTAATCTCGATCTGTCTTCACCTCTGTGACCCTGAACCTGTCCCACCTGTTGCCATGCACACATACAAACAAGACAACAGTCGGATAACTCCGGTGAGATATAAATATCCCAGTATAAATAATGTATTAAATGCAATCATATAAAACATATATAAAAGCATAAACAAACATCAAAACATGTATCTAATCTGACTACATGAATCAATGACTCGTGATCTAATCTTATCTTATCTCAAATCTAGGGATCCCAATCTAATTTAGACTCTGGTATTCTGTATCGAGTGTCTGAGATACACGTCGATCTACATCTAAGGCTCTTCGATACACCGTAAGTCCAGAGTCTTATCGGTTCTGAGAAAGACTCGGCGGTTCTGCCCTAGCTAGGCTGATCTGCCCTAGACTCGGACTCTGACCCTATTCTAAGTCAATAGATTAACATATCAATCTGATTAACATATCAATCTGATAATCTGCAATTATCAATGCAATAAAATAAAGTATGTGATTTAGGGAAACTCAAGTCAAACCTAACTCGAGTTGTGCAATCCCGAATCAACATTTATTTATACCTTTCTTGTTGTCTTTCTGAATCTGTCGAAGTCTCGAACACAAAGTCTGTCAATACTCAATCTGGCAATGACAATATCAATATACTGTATCAATATTCTAATCAAATCACAATGTCTCTATTTTATCAAATTCTGACAGTACAACAGTACAATCTTGCGATACTGATAATACTATATCAGTCTATATCAATTCCAACCATTGACAATCAACCACCGTACAAATCTGATATCACTTCTCAGTCAATTTCATTCTGAAAATCATAACAATTCCATATTCAGTCCGTTTCTTAATCTGACTTCGATTCTCCACTGTCTAACATGTCAAGAACAACATATATGACGTGTATTCAATTCTAACAACATCATAATTTCCAAACATGTTAAAACGTAGTAAAACTTACGTCCTGTAGTAGCCTGTGGTGATAGGAACACAGTACCGAAGTCGGATTTAAAATCTAACGGACGGATCGATCGCAAACCGAATTCTAAACTCAATGAACAAAAGTTTCCTCTGAATTCTCGTTTTTCTTTTCCAAAGATTTACGTTTGTATATATATATATATATATATATATATATATATATATATATATATATATATATATATATATATATATATAAACCCACGTCCATGCAACAGCCACATGTCGTTTTTTCTTTCTGCATGTCTCGCGCATATGCGCGACATTTCTGGCGCATATGCGCGAGACCTACTGGTCTCGATCTTGGCAGCTCGCGCATATGCGCGACATTACTGGCGCATATGCGCGAGGCCTACTGGTACTCAACTGCATAGGCTCGCGTATATGCGCGAGGTCTTCTGCCTGTTTGGCGCATGTGCGCGCATTCAGTCGCGCATGTGCGCCAACCCCTCTGGACCTTCCGCGCATGTGCGCGCGTACACTCGCGCATGTGCGCCAATCCTTCTGTTCTCGCACATCAATTTTCACACGTGATCTCATTTCGTGTCACGGTTAGCCCTTTCATAATCACATTAAATTAATACTCAATAATGGTTAGTTAACCGTGATTAATTCTCGGGGCATTACAGGCAACGTCCTGTAGGGTGATTGTTGCCTCGCCCACGGTAAGGTGAAATGTGTGTGTCTCACGACGCCATCTCTCAACAATGGCTGTAAGCAAATGATTATCAAATATTTAATATGACCACACTGAATGATACCATAGAAGCTCATGCGTGCAAGACATAGGCGGACACGGAGGTGAATCCCAGTATTAAGCAATCTCCAAAGACATTTGTCAGACCGGCGTGGCGGAATTATTGCATCCATGTTTTCAGCGTTGATATTATTTGATATGTGTTTACCACACAAATACAACACATTATCCGTATTTTCAGCCATCTTGCAAACAAAAAGTCATTAGTTAACAAATATTATATGTTGGAACTTTTCAAGTTCGCAAATCTTGATTTTCATGCTAACAAAACTTGTTATCATATTACTAATAATCTATCTTAGTGTGTAGACAGCTAAAACTGAACTAATCAGTTTACGAACCCACAACTGAAGCTATCGAAGATGCCAACTGATTGAACCAAATGATTACCGAGACTAAATCAGTATAACTGGATCTTCAAACAAGCAGTTCAGTTGATTGTCCAAACTGATAAGTGATTCAGCGGGAAGACCTCAAAAGCCTGGCCAGCCGATGATGTGTCCAACTGACAAAGAACCCGGCTAACCAGTTCAACTGAAGGTGTGAAATCAATTCAACTGATTTCACTAGCCTAACTGAAGATCAGTTCAGCTGACCAGTTCAAAACATCAGTAGAAACCTTTCAGTTGCAGATCAAGACAAGCTTACAGTAAATGGATTCCAGTTGTGAAAGAAGGTACAAAGTTAGTGTCCAGTCAAAGGACAATAATGGACGTTACATCAGAGCATTAAAGACAAAGTGCTTCAGAAGGGCAGTCAAAAAGACGAGACACAAAGTCCAAGAAGTCGATTCAAATGCAACAGATACAATAAATGAATCTCACTATACGATCAGCTTTTCCCGTCTATATAAAGATAAGATCGGTGAAGACTTAACAAGTGAAGTGATAAAGATATACGAGAGTTGAGAAGAAAAACAAAAGGGTACGCTAAGTTGCATATCAGCTTTAAGAAGCATTGAAGCCCAGAGGGAACTATTCATTGTTGTATCAGCTTAGACTAGAAGTCACTTTCCCTCTATGTGTGAGAACATCCTTGTTCAGTACTCACATACACACTCACTCTCAAATTCACTCAAATACAGTCTTGCACAAAGACGTTAAACTTGTGTATGTAGTCTTTGACACATAGACGTTAAAGAAGTGTTGGCTGGAAGATGCTGCCTTCAGTCGTAGCTAGGAGTTTGTTTTAGGCAGTAGTGTAAGTCCACTGAGTGGGTTTGTATAAAGTGTTTGTATAAATCAAAGTCTTCTATTAGAATCTATCCGAGGAGGTCGAATGGGTGACATATGAGCAGTTGAAGTCTCCGAACATCCATAAACATATCTTGTGTATTTAACTGATTAACTATTGCATTCAAACTATTTTGATCAGTTGGAGTATTCGTCAATTTAATTGTCATCATAACTGAACTGAAGAATGCAAAAACTAATCTGTCTTCTTTCGGTTAGTCAGTTTACATAAGTTAAAATTTTTCTGTTATATCAGTATTCTTCACGAAGGATTAATTCGATTTTCTTCCGCTTGGTTTAAACCAAACTCGATTTAATTCATCGGTGTTAATATTCTTAGAACACGAGCAATTGCAGCTCATTGGAGAATGTAGTGTATGAAATGCCTTCGAAGGCACTAACACACTCGATCCTTCATTATATTTTATATCAACAAAATTTAACTACATATTTTATAGTAAAAGAAATTTATTTGCAATTTCCGGCTCGAAAAAATAAAATGTATATGTTGATGACAAATTGATAATAAAACTAATTACTGTAAATTAAATAATATCAATAATACAATTAGCATTATAATTTTTGTAATTAAATTAAGTATAATTATTATTATTACTTAAAATTACTATAATACGTTCATAAAATGCTCAGTAATGCAAATATTCTAAATTATAGTATTATAATTCCAATAATACAATTAATATTATAACTATTGTTATTAGTTAAAACTACTATAATTAACGAACAATAATAAATATAATAAACAAAAATAATATCGTTACCTCTTAATACTCTGAAAAAATGCCGAAGACTTGCGCTAATGAATAAATGAAAAATTTTGAAGACCGGTACTGGAAAAAGACATGCTCGGTGCTCGCCGCTCGGTGATCGAAAGAAAAATAAGGAAAAGGAATAACTGAACGATCGATGAATTGAAAATGACGAGGTGCACACCTCATTTAAAGAAGGAGAGCTCACATATTCTTAGAATTGAAAATGAGGAGGTGCACACCTCATTTAAAGAAGGAGAGCTCACATATTCTTTAGAATCCGTGACTATGCGTTAATTTTTTTTAAAAAATTAATTGAATAAGAATTCTGATTTCCGGATCGTAATATTTTTACAAACTCCCAAATTTTGTTATATTTTAATATATACTTTTTAAAATAATATTATTTTTAAAAAAACCCCTAAATATAATTGATTATATATATAATAATATTATTTTTTAAAAAAACTCTAAATATATATATATATACCCTATGGCTAGGGTTTAAGATGCAGTGTTCAGTCAGAGTTGGCATATATAAATGCGTGGCTTCTTCATGAAAACCTGCTCTGAAACCCTAATTTTTTTCCCAGTTGAACATGGTTAGTTGCTCGAACAATTCTACAGCTGAAGAGGCAGAAGTAGCAGAGCAGACCAAATACTTCAAGAGTCAATATTTATCGTCAGATATCAAGAAACCAGCTTCACCAAAGGACCCACTCGATCTCTGTTTTCCTGAGCTCGAGGATATCCCTACGGCCTTTTCTGATTCTTTTCTTGATTTTGACTCAATCAACAGCTGGTTTGTTGAGGTAAAACCTGAGATTGACGGCGTCCACAAAATGGCTGATTCGGGAGAACATCCAGTCGGTTCTGGGTCAGATAAAAGTGAATTTAAGGCTGCCGTGGAGGGTTTGGAAATTGGAGGCGATGAGCTTTGCGGTAAAGATTTAGTTGGAGTTGAATTGAGTGGAGGGGTTTCGGGGCAAGAGAAGTGCGAGACTGGGGGTGTTACTAGGAGTGAAGTAATGGGTAGTGAGTTGGTTGACAGCAAAATAATTGATGAAGGGGTTTTTAGTAGAGGTGAGCTATGTAAAAATTCGGTGGATTTGGGGTGTTCTATCGATGAGCAGCTGGGAAAAGTAAACTTAGACGAGCCGCTGAATGCTTCGATTATTTCGAAGATTGTTGAGAATGTAAGTGGTACAATTAGAGGGGTGGATGATGTTGCTAAAGGTGATGTGTTGAATAATGGTGAAAGGATCAAATGTGGTATAAGTGGTGTAACGGATGGTGGTGGAAGTGGGGTGAAGAGCCATGAAGTGGTGAATGATAAAGGTGGCAACAGTATTGATGATTCAGAGTCCGAGGATGAAAGTTCATCGTCGTCGTCGTCATCTTCTAGTAGTGATGATGAGGATGAATGTGATGAGGACAGCGGAGATATGGCTGGTGGAAAGATATCCAGTAATAAGGAAGGAAGAGAGATTGATGTAGAAGAAGGTGAAATTTTGTTAACTGATGCAGATGAACTGGTTGGTTGGAGCGATAATGAAAATGATGAAGATGGTGGAATTGGAGCTGCAGGGCCCGTCACATCTAAGAATGAGCTTAAGGTAAATGAATATAGCGATTGTCATTTTTTATTCTTTTTTGTTTTTAAGTTTTTAACTTGCAAGTGAAGTGTTGTAGAGAGATCATGAAACTATGAAAGTCATAGAACAACAGATATTTTTTTTGCTCTCTCTTGCCACAGCAGTTTTCATATGTTTTATGACCTTTTTCTCTCCATCGAGATTATGTTTGGTTCCCCTTGATTGTGGTCCTTTTTCAAATGAAACCCTTTGAAATTTGAATTTTTTCATTACCTAATGTTCCAGGGGTTATTGAGGCTGAATATAATTGTCTTGTATCCTTTGCACTTTGCTTCGGTGTGAGTTAGGCACTTTATAGTTCTACGGTATTTGTATTCTTTTGGTAATCAAGTGTCTAATTTATGCTAGCCTCCATATATATTCTCCTTTACTTAAGTCCAGGGTAGTCATTAGTCTCGTGCCTGTGTGTAAGCTTGGTGCAACCCTTCACTGGACAAAACCATGTTCCTCGGTGATATACTGCAATTGGAGAACTACAAATCGGCCCTCAGGTGTATAGGTGTTTAAAAGGAAGGAGGTGGAGGTGGAGGTGGAGGTGGTGATTTTTTTCACAGATCCAGGAGGTAAAAATGTGACAATTGGTCCTTTGGAATAAGAATATTTATAAGTCATATTTAAAGAACAGAAACTTTTGGAAACCAACAATTGAATAGATGAATGATATTCTAAAAGATGTAATTAAATTTTTTTTCTGAACTTTTAAAAACAGAAGACAAGGTTATCAGGCTATAAGATGTTAATAAACATTATAAGAATAATTGCCGTGTGATCATGTACACTACCTGTTACAGTTACCGTGAATGCCATCATAACCATCTCAATTCCTTTGCGACTTATCCGAGTTTGTTGGTTTCTAGATAGAAAATGGTGTTGAATGTTAATAAAATCGAAAGTCTTTTGGGTTAAGCAGACAAGTGTATGTAAACTTTTTGTGCCCAGAGTTTCCTATCTGATGAAAAATTAAACTATCTATGATTGTTACAAAGCTAGTGAAATCACTTTGGACCAAATTATTTATAAGAAACATGTTGCAGTTGGTTGCTGCTCGAAATGAAGTAAAATTAACACAAAGTTGGGTTAAAACTTTAATGTACGGTAAATTTCATGATTAATTTTTTGGGATGGCTTATTGATGTGTGTATTCTTCAAATGGAGTTGCTTGATGCAGTTAGAAAAGTGTCGACTCAAGTGCTTTTCCTTGAACGAGTAGTTGGATGGACTAAAAGTTTGTACTGAATTAGAAAATGACAAATTATATTGAGCGATGTGCCAAAACAGGATTTTTTAGTGAATCTGGATAAGACAGGGTTAATGCTTTGTAGGGTTGAGCACTTACGGTGTGGTTTACTGGAAATATCCAGTGATTAGCTTCAAAGTCTTTGGATGTGATGATAAAGATGATGAAATTTCATACAGTAGGAAATTTTACATTGACAATGAATGATAGGATTTATTAATTAAGAAATTTAAGTGTGTGATCCTTAAAAAGTTCTACGTATCACAACCTACTTCAGTTCATTTGTGGTAGGTGGCTGTGCATCACGCTCTATTTGTTGTCAACGATTTTTAATAACTTTAAGTTTAAACACTTAGAAGAAAACTAGGATATTATAAAGTCCCATAAGATGTTTGCCTAGACTCAGGGCATAGAGAAGCTCAACCCTTGCCCCGAGAAGTAAGTCAAGGCGTCAGTCCTTTATTAAACACACATTTTGGCTGTGATGCATGAGCTTCTCTGTGCTCTGTAGGTTCAAGATGTCTTTTTAAGTCTGCATTAAATGTAGGGATTGTAAATTCAAGGTGAAATGCAGATTATTGAGCAACTGTTTAGATTTGCGATAATATTTTAAATCATTGTTCTAGTTTATTATCCCATTTGGCAGAAACGTGTGCCTCGTCTTACTCCTTTGCCTCTAGGCTCTATTGTACACCTCTAAGAACTAATCCTTGGTATGCACGAACCATGAAGTGACTAGGTATGACGTTTTAGTTGGCAGTCTTCATGATACAAGGAAAAAGTCGTTATTCAAAATTATAAACAGCACCCTGTAGAAATTTAAGTAATTCAATTCTTTTGGTGATTACCTAAGGATCTCTTGGAAATGTCATAATCTCGGCCTTTCTATAAAGTACTACTTATGATCCATGGAATTCCTGGTTTTATCTTCTAGATAAGTCTTTAAATAGTGTCAATGAATTAAAATTTTGATTGATTTTTGGAATGCCTGAGTCTGTCAAGATGATTGATGTTTGTAAACATGTCATGTTGTTTCATTCTCTACAATTCTTTTGACATGAAGGTTTCAGATTAAAGAAATTGTATTACGTTTAAACCTTGTTTTCTGTTTTCACATTTATGTACACGTGCTACTCTTATGATTAGTTTAATAATTGCTTGTACTCTCGACCAAGAAACTTACATTCTATTCATTTGTTCATGTAGATTCTACCACCCGTTGCTTCTGTCACCGTGACCTTGCAACCACATCATCAGACCCTTCCTGTTGGAATTATTTTGTCGGTAAAGTCATATATAGAATTCTACTTAACAGTTAACACACATAGAATGTGAGAGTTTAATGGAAAATCCGAGAGCTTAAATATATAATTTGTGACTTTTCTATTTCACAGATCATAGGGGCCCAGGTTATCGTGGAAGGGATCGAGAAACACAATCCTCTCAATGAGGGCTCGATTCTTTGGATTACTGAAAGCAGATCACCACTTGGGATAATAGATGAAATTTTTGGGCCTGTCAAGAATCCTTATTATGTTGTCAGATACAATTTTGAGAGTGAAGTTCCATCCAACATCCAGCAAGGGACTTCAATCTCATTTGTTTCTGAATTTGCAAATCATGTGCTCAATGACAAGAGTCTTTACCAGAAAGGGTATGACGCATCTGGTGAAAATGATGAGGAATTGTCGGACGAGTTGGAATTCTCAGATGATGAAAAAGAGGCTGTGTACAAGAAGATGCTTAAAATGAAGAAGAGAGGAACAAGCGAATCAAGGCCTGGATCTAAACGAAAGGATAAGAGACAGTTCAAGAGTCAACCGGGTAATTGGAAGAGCAGTCAAGTTCCTTCATCAAAAACTCCACATTTTAGTGATAATCTACCAATAGCTGAATCCTTAAATAATGGAAGCTCGGCTGGTCTTGGACTAGCCTTTAATGCTAATCAAGCCATTGTTCCTCCGTTACCTGTTCAGACACCCATGCCTGGTTTTTGTGCTCCTAATGGGAGTTGGGGTATTGGGTTTCTCGGCCAACAGCCGTTAAATATAGGTGACCTCTCTGGTGTACCAGCAGCAGCAAATTTTATGCAGTGGATGCAACCGAATCAACCTGCTTTTCGGTTACATCAAATGCCTCCTGTACAAAACAGTACCATTCCAGGATTGCCTTTTAACTTTAGTTCTTCTGTTAATCAACCAAATTTCGGTGGGTTTCCAGCATTTACACCCTGGCTTGGTCTTCCAAATCAGAATGTGTTCAATCAGTCATCCACGGGAATAGGTTCACAGACTCCTCTGCCCCAGGATGTGGTACAGCAAGAATTTCAGTTTGACGGATCACAAGTTAGTAATAGTTTGCAGCCGTCCCCTATTAATTCTGGGAATCCCCAGAATTTTAATCGATTCCGTGGTGGGGGTAGAAGAGGGCATAATAGAGGTGGGCGACATTACGGTGGTGGGAGAGGCACATCTCGAGGTCGTTAGCCGTCAGTCCATGAGAGCTGTTTCAAATTTTGTTTTTCTTTCTATTTTCCTTTGATTCTCCTTAAGTATTTGTACCGTTGAATACATTCAGTGCAGTTTGAGGATAACTTGAATAATTTATTTTTCATTCAGGTTTTATTGCATCTTATGATAATATGTTTCTTTTTTCATATTACATCATGAAAAAAAATCATTTATTTTTTTTACTTGGAACTGCCATGTTCACAAGACTAGCAGCCATTTTCAAGAATGTCCTCCGTTGTTTTTGAGGGAAAAAAAATCAGTTTTAAAGGTCAATTCAAACATTTTCAGTACTCTTTATGGACAAAAAACAATGTTCATCTGCCAGAATATGACGATTAAACAAGGTACGTACCTCATTGTCAAGTGTCAAGAAACTATTTTAAAAAGTAGGCCTATTTTAGTTTGTAATTTAAATTTTATCTTAATCTGTTACTAATCAGTGTAAACGTTAACTATAGTAAGAAAAATAAAAATAAAATACAAAATACAAAACCAGTTTAACCAATGCAAACCCAAAAACTGATGGGACACGATTATTCTGTGTTAGAAAGAATTAACAGATGGGACAAATCACTAAGAAACCCATTGTAAGTGTCCTGTCTTGCTTGTGACTGGTTAGTTCTTCGTTGTTGAATTAATTCGTTGATCCATTGACTCTGAAGTTTCAAACTTATAAAATGATATGTATCTTCCTGCAACAACTTTGCGATAGAGTGTGTATTCTCCATGTGAAAATATAGTCCTTTTGAAGATGAAAGGTCTAAACCCTTGCAAATATGACTGTATCATGGACTCTTGTAGAAACTACTATGTGATAGTTGCTAGATACGACAATTTTTTCCACGGAAATTGTCCACGGATTCGAGGTATGTGGGGAAAACCGAAAACAAGACAGAATTAGGACTGTGTTATCGAGTATAAGTTTGGAGATTTTTTCAAATCTCTAAAATAGATCGAGGCGGGTATGTGGATTTTATCTTCATGCTATACTCGTCCCCAAACCCTCTCGATAATAATAATTATAATAATAACAATAATTAATGTTTTATTATATGTGTATTGTTGAAGTAATATTAATATTTATATATGTCATTGAATTCTGGTATTAAATTTTTTTTATGAATGATGGTAGGAGCAACAGACAGTCACATTGAAAATACATGAGACAAATATATGAGAGATTTTAGATTTGAAAATTGAAGACCTTTCGGTCCAACTCAATAGTATTTGAAGCGGAGACGAAGATTTAATCCCCACAGAGTCAGAGATGGTGATTCCCCGATGAAAGAAATCAGAGATATAATTCGGGTGCAAGGATACGGATGAAAAACTCTCCTCCGCCCTGCCTCATTGCCATTCCTAGTAATTATTTTATAAAAAGGTTAATTCAAGTTGTTATGAAAGTCTATTGTAGCTCCTTATTAACCAATTTAACATATATTTTCAACCAATATGGGATATTGACTCGCAATCACCCTTCCTACAGAACGCAATGTCTTCTTCATGGCCTAACTCATCGATCAACCAACACGGGAGTTTAGAGACGACTCTTATAGGTTCAAGAGTGATTCTCACATATGTATTACTTTGTCCTACAAACATTTATTTCTCGGTATTTCTGTTGGTTATCAACTCATATACCATTATGCCATGCCACACATTCAAGCTGAACAACTGAACAATGTGTCCCCTATGAGAGCAACCACAATGGTGGATATTTGGACTGAATATCCCTGCACTCCAAATATTCACCATTGTACTTCATTGATGGTTGCGTCCTTTTTTTTCCAGTTATGAAATTGTAACCAGATATAGTGCTTTGAATTTTTTTTTTTTAAAAAAAAAACAGTTGTGGGACGTGTTGTTCATGCTGCAGCATTATGCGTGCATGAGCAGCAGGAGCACGAGGGTGGGCCAATAGCAGGGTCCATCCTTGGTGTAATTTTTTTTTTGGTTTTAAATTATTGTTTAGCATTTAATATGGAACCAATTAAATGTTTGCAGATCAAGTGTGGAGGATTGTTAAAGAGTCAATCATCATGGAAACAGTCTACAAAGAAAGCAAGAACTTCCTATCAACAGGTGTTCATACTGACTCGTCTAATGCTAACACAACTGCTGATGTGGAGTATAATGAAGCCCGATCTCGTCCAATGGGACATAAGGCCGCAAAGAGGAAACACAAAGAAAGGGAAACCCAAATTGATGAAATTATTGAGGCTACACAACCGCCAGTTGCACATTTGAAGGAATATATAATAACAATAAAAATTGAATCAACTCATCCAAGCACATAAACACCTCGTAATGGAAACACGAGGCATGACATATGAACAACTTCAGAACCATCGGGCGATATGTGAGCAGCTAAAAAAAAAGGATTGAACATGTAACATGGTTTGTAGTATTTGCTTCCATGTCATGTGTTTTAGTATCTGTGCGGTTTGTAATTTTTGTTTCCATGTCATGGGTTTTAGCATCTATGTGGTTTGTAATTTTCTATTATTAATGTTATTTATGTTGTTTCGTGGCAACTCAATTTTGTATAGTTTTTTTTACAAATAGTTCAAAAAACTAGCCGTCACAAAATAACAGTTACAAACTAGCTGTTACTAACTAGCCATTACGATCTACCCATTACAAAGCAACCGTTTCAAATTAGCCATTACAAACTAGCCATTGAAAAATTTGTATATATTGGAGATGAAACATTCGCAATTCTCAATACTACAACTATTCTCATATCTCTCTTACACCAAACTCTTGTTTGTTCCAAAATTCTCTAGATCCTAGTCAAACTAACATAGAAAATATTCCCGAAGACACAAAGAACCATGCAACATCAGATATTGGTGAAGAATTATTCATGAAGATACTGCCCAATCAACGTAGAGTGGCTGAATTCGTGCAAAATTCTTATGAGACTACACAAAAAAGAAGATCAATTAACAGAGAACATGTATCTGGACATGCACAAATTAAGATTATTTCTCTGCTAAGGGGTGTACACCAATGACATGTTCCGATTAATTATAATATTTGTTCTTTGTGGCTGCCTTTACAGCCATTCGACTCTTAGCAAAGGCTTCTTGCATCTCGAGCTTATCTGCAAGAAACATGAAAGTGTTAATAGCAAATTATAAAGAATTAAGTGGGCGTACAAGAAAGAGAATGTAAAATAAAGAGATAACGTGTTGAGCACCCGAAGCATCGAACTTATCAATTACCCTATCTACAGGGTCCTCAGCCTGGGCACTCAACCCGTAGGCCACCAGATTTTCCTCGGAAATTAGTAGAGAAAAATAAAATATATGACCCTCCATAAGCTCCTGGCTCTGAGTATAAGGCTTAGAAGGAAGACTAAATAGAAAACCTATTGGACATTTGGTGGGGGATGAAAGAGTGACAAATAAAAACCGGCATTTCCATCCCTTCAAAGAAGAAATATTTTTATCAAGGAAGCTTTTGTCGACTCGAGCAGTCAGAGTGAAGGCACTCTCATTGAACTAACAAACAAAATAGTAATAAAGGATGAGAAGAGATAAAAAAATTGTTCATTTTAAAAAGTGCATAGGCCGAGGCCATTATGGAAAAGATTTGGGATGAAGTTGGTTAGAGGGACCCCGAGAAAGTGAGCCACCTCGATATACAAAGAAGGGTTGGGGAACCAAAGACCACTACGAACTTGGTCCCCGAAAAAATTATAGAACCCCTCCAGGGGTCGGTCAGCTCGCTCCGAGGGACCAAGAGTGAGAAGGGAGTAAAAAGAAGGGATAGATCCGAGAACTCAAAGTCGTTGTCAGCCCTTGGACGTAGAATACTGATCATAGTATAAAACAAAGGGGTACGAATTTTCCCTTACCCTTATCCCGGGCATTAGAAGGCCTGGAAACCTGGTGAAAAGTTTTAAGTTTTTGGGATTTCTCGGAAGGAATGGCTAGGACTGGCTTCTTAGAGGCAATGGGGGAGAAGTTAGTTGAGGAAGCAGAAGGGGTAGAGTCGAAGTACAACGTGGCGGACTCTAGGTCTGAGGAACCACGAGCATTGGCACCCGAAGAAGAGGAGGTATAATTTGACATGTTAAGGAAAAGAAAACTTATTCGAATGAAGGAGATGATGAAGCGGCCGGAGTTGAGGATACGGATTTGCTAGAGATAAGAAAAAAACTCTGAAATCAAAGGAGCAGGAGAACAAGATACGAGAATGCAAAAGTGTTAGATGAGGTAAGCCTGTTAGTAATTATAAACTGGGAGAAGATCAATCCTTGCTGTTGATCTCGAAGTAAATGGATGGACGAGATACACATAGATGATTGATCTGAGTCACCCGAGAAGACAAGAAGTCAGGTCATGAATGAAGCGACATATGTCATATTTTCTTTTCAACTTCTAGGGCTTACGTCATGTTTCCATCAGCCTTAGCCGACCTAAAATTCATAAAATAATTTATCCCCAATCCAAGTCCAATAATATGACCATTCGAGATAACGAGTATGACTCTAGCTCGATTATTTAAGGATGGAGTGGGGATGCCCTGAAAAGAGCATGGGTCATCCTCAGACTCGGGCAGATTAAGTGATCGGAAGCCTAGGCCTACCGAGGGAACCAGCTCGGTTAAGGACAATGCTCTTATATAAATAATCTCTCGGTATGCAACAACTAGGGAAGCTGATTAGATCAACACATACTCATACAAGCCTGAGCTCCCAGCTTAGTTCTGGTTGTGTAAGAAGGCTATGATCATGAATTAGGGTGCCTGAGCATGTAGAACCCGTAAATTGGACTGCGTATAAGCCATGCATAATTCTAGTATTTAAAATTAAAATGATTTTTATCGTATGAGTATTTAAATTCTTTTCTTTAAATTTATTTATTTTACGCAGTAGTTTAATTTTTATCTTTTCAGTTAAATAAGTGAGGCCAGACTGGAGATGGAGTACTGAGATAAGTTAATAAAGACTTATTTAAGAAGTGGTAATTTAGCATGTTAGTAAATATATTTTAAAAAGTTGGCATGCATGCAAGTTATTAAACTTCTTTGGTATTTTATTTAATTGTTTTTAAAGCATTAAATGCATGTTTATTTCATTAATTTATGTTTAATTATTTTTATGCATTTTAGACATAATTCATGCATGATAGGATTTAATTCATGAAATTAATGCATTAGAATTTCTAGATGCATTTCACGTTCAAACGAGGATCGGAGACCAGAGAATTTTCAAGAAAATTATTTTATTATACGATTTATTTTTATAAATTAAGTTAAGGTATTTTTAAGGGTATTTCTCAAAAGTTGGATTTTATTGGGTATTTTTACTCGTAAGATTTTTATTTTTACCGGTACATGAATTTTATCTAATCGGATGACTTTTTTTGGGTTCAGCTAATATTTTCAAAATCTTTCCAACACGAAATATTTTTCGAGAGTGTGTTTGAGTTTAATGGACCTATTTTTAAGCTTATTGAGCTTAATTAGCTTTTTAAACCTTTAATTGATAAGTTAAGGCCCATTATCTATTATTTAATTATTTAATTACTACCTAAACTACTCATTAACCTTAACCTAATAAGTGTACCAGCCGACACCCCTCATTTTCAGAACCCTCCCCTCGGTTTTTGTAACAGCTCCCCAAGAAAGCCACAACCAAGCTCTATTCTTGAAGGAAAATTGGTCTCCGGCACTCTTTCTTCGTTTCCCTCGCGACTACATCATCAAGGCACTCTTTGTACCATTGTATAACGAATCATTTTGCTCAGATATCCCCACCTTTTATCATTCTATTGTCAATGTTGTATTTTATGGTTTGGTGTTAGTGAATAGTATTATTGTATATTCATGGTTTATTATGGTATAGTATGGTAATGGATATTACATATGGTTTTGATGGTTGAGTTTATGTGGGATGGTTATTGTTTATGGTTATGTTTATTGGAATGGTAAAAGAATGATTATTGTTTTTGGTGTTACGTTTGATAGTTGGTGATGGTTATGGAGGGGGATGAGTTATTGTTGTGATGGTTTTTATGGATGATGATGTTTAGTTGCATTGATATTGCATGGCATTGGAAGAGGATGTATTCTAGGTGTATTGGTGATGATTTTTAGGTGCAGGGGCAGCGCTGCAGGTGTCTTTGGGCGCAGGCGCCGAAGCGCCAAGAAGGTGGCGCTGCTGCACTAGGCAGGGTGATAGTGCTTTTTGAAAATGCGATTTTGAGGGATTGAATGGATTATATATTGAATTTTCTAGAGACTTCTATATATTTCCTTCTCCTTCCTTAATTTTCTATCGGTTCAAGCTCTTCTTTCTCAAGGTTTTCTCTCCAAAATCTCTCCACTTCAAGTTCAAGGGTTCTAGGAGAATTCTTAGTTTCTTCTACTAAATTTTCAAGCTCCAAGGTATGGATTCTATATTCTTGAAGTTAGAGGGTTTAAAGAATTGAAGGTTTTAGTTGGTTTGGTTGATTCGTATGATTAATGGTGGATTGTATGTATTATGTTGTAGGAATTTTTTTGAGATCATCATAGCAATCGTGTGCTTCTTGGGTTGTAAGTAAAGGCTTTCCTTCTTTGCTTGCATGATATATATGTACAAAATCCATGTTTATTGATATCTAGCTCCTTCCATTGCTATGTCCCTGATATATTTGTTGTTATATATTCATTGATCAATGAATACCATTGCATTTATTGATAAAGGAGCTAGTAAGCCATTGTTGCCTACCAAGTGTTTGTTCAATTGCCTCAATGAAGTTTCTATTGATTAAAGTAAAGGATTGATAGTATTCATATGCATGTTATTGGCCAATTTCATGATAAATGAGTATCTCTCACAGTTTTGATATTTATATCAAGGAGATACTTATTACATGGTCACAGGTCACAGGACTATCAATTCATTTCTTTAAATTCATGCCAATAAATACCAACTATATTGCCTTGATAGCTATTGTTCATTGAAGATGATATTATATAATTTTCAATGCCATAACCATGTTATTCAAGCCAAGCCTATGTATATGTATTTTTTATTGCAGCTTTCTACTTACTAAGTTATAAACTCATTCCAGTTAATATCATGTGATGCAGGTGATAAGAAAGAATGAAATGGATTGTAAAAGACGGAAGAAGTCATATGACAAGATAAGGTGAAAACTTTTGTCTTGGAACTATTAATTTGGGATAGTAAACATTAATAGCCACACGTATCATGTATTTTGAAAAAAAAAAGAATCAAACATATTATGGTGGCTTTTAAAATTACTTTGATGATAATTTTTGAAAATCATTATGCTTAAAAGTTTGTTAATTTCCCTTTAAATGTAATGCTTCCGCGTATGTTATTTATTTAAATGTTATTGTCTTGGGAGCGGAGTGTTTCAATTGGTATCAGAGCAGTTTCTTTGGACCATATATGACGTCTTCTACCTAAGAAAATCCGGTATGTTTTTGATCTTGCATCTATTGATTTTAACATTGAGAAATGATTTTATTTCATTGCCATTGATATCTTATTTTTTCCTAGCTATGTTAAAGTGAGCCTATGTGTAGGAAATGCCTCCCAAAAGAAAAATCACTGAAGGGGGGATGATAGGACCCCTACCTCTGATAAGACTGTGAAATTTGTAGACGAATTCAGTAAGCTATTAAAAGAACAAGCCAAGGTCCATGACGAACAGATTCAACAGTTATTGAGCATACACACCCCGACCCAGGGTCGTGGCTTTGGAAGGGGTCAAGGCAGGATGGAAAGTACTGAAGATGTTTCTTATGATCGATTCAGGAGGATGAACCCTCCTGAATTTATCGGTGGTTCTGATCCACTTGTGGCTCTTGAGTGGGTCAAGTCATTGGAAGCCATATTTGATTATCTGAAGTTCACTGATCGAGATAAAGTGAGTTGTGCTATTTTTATGCCAGTGAAATAGGCCTGTCTTTGGTGGGAAGCCACTAAGGTTACTGTTAACGTTCGTAAATTAAAGAGGAATGAGTTCAAAGATTTATTCTATGCCAAGTATTTTTCGAGTGAAGTCAAGGCCAAAAAGGTAAAAGAATTTCTTGAGTTGCGACAAGGTTCCATGAATGTCAATGAGTATACTCTCAAATTTGAGGAATGATGAGTCTTTGTTCCCTTTATAGTCGAAAATGATAAAGATAAGGGAGAGCATTTTCGTCGTGGATTGAGGCCAGAGATTAGGAGAGATGTTCACATGTCGAAAATGGTTGTATATCAAGATATTGTTGATAGAGCATTGATTGCTGAACTTGAGGAACAGAAGATCGAAAAGGAGCGACAGTTAAGAAGACAGAATTTCCAAACGAAAGGTCAAGGGGAAAGTGCTCATGTTCGAGGCGACCACAAAGGGAAAGCTAAGATGGAGCCGCGTAGCAAAGCTCCATTGTCTTCTTCTGATCTTGATAAACCATTGTGTCCTAAGTGCGGCAAGCCACACAAGAGAGAGTGTTTGATTGGTAGTGGCAGATGTTACAGATGCAAAGAACTGGGACACACGGCACAGAAGTGTACCTTTACTACTGATAAAGGAATAGTACAGGGTAGGATTTTTGCAATGACAAAAGAGGGTGCTAATCATGATTCTTCGGTAATATTTTAATATCCGGCACGGAAGCACTTACATTAATTGACATTGGTGCGACTCATTCCTTTATGTCGGAAGTGTTTATGTACTCTTTATCTGTTGAACCTACTGTCATGCCTTTACATTTCAATATTGTGTTACCTTCTGTAGATGAAATTTGGCTAACTTGTATTTTTAAAGCATGTCCTGTACAGATGGGTACAAGATTGTTGTTTGTTTATTTAATTGTTATTCCGATGGTTGCCTTTGATGTCATACTGGGTATGGATTGGTTTTCTGCTTACCGTGCAATGATTGAATGTGTGGGCAAGACAGTGAAGTTTTTAGACGGTGATCATGACAATGAAGTTTTTGTTGGGGTAGGTTCTTCGTCGAGTATTTCCATTATTTCTTGTTTGCAAGCTTCTAAATTTTTGCGCAAAGGGTGTATTGGTTTTCTGCCTTCGGTTTTGGATGTGAGAAAAAAAAGTAATATGCAATTGCAGGATGTTGATGTAGTGCAGGATTATCCTGATGTGTTTGCTGAGGAGGTGCCTGGATTACCACCTGATCAAGAGGTAGAGTTTGTTATTGACTTAATGCCAGGTACAACTCCAATTTCTAAGGCTCCATACAGAATGGCTCCGACCGAGATGAAAGAATTGAAGAATCAATTACAGGAGCTATTAGATAAAGGTTTTCTCCGTCCTAGTTCCTCGCCATGGGGATCTCCGGTTTTTTTGTGAAAAATAAAGATGGGTCGTTGAGATTATGTATTGACTATCGAGAACTTAATAAGGTAACTATTAAAAACAAATATTGTTGGAAACAAAATTACGACGTTTGAAAAATTGCCAAATAATTATGCGAACCAACTGAATCTAGTAAACTGAACTCAGCAACTGAATATAGTAAAATGATCAACGCAACTGAAATGCAACTCAGTTATTCTCCTCACCAGCTAATTGCCCAAACAGCTGATTAATTCAGCTGAACACGTCATTAACAACCGACAGATAGTACCACTACAGTCTGCAACTATTAGTGGGATGCCGCATTTCAGAGGTCACAGAGTACGGTTGTCAGAAGAATAACGATGTGGCATATCAACGGATATAATATTCAAACAGCAGTTAATGTTACCGTTGAAATGGACGCTTATAAATAGTTGAAGAGAGCAGCTGAGAAATGGATATCAACCAACAACGAAATTCGAATCTCTTTGAAGCTTGTTGTTACGATGCAAAATTATTTACTTGCATTCAAATATCAAAATCTCTCGCTTACCTGTTCTATCAGTAGCATTCAGGCTATACATTTGAGCTTACTAGCACTTTGTAATATCTGCTAATTCTTTAAGTTGTGCTAAGTTCAGTCAAGGACTGTAAAAGCGTTTGTAACTAAGAGTTTCAGTTTTGGCAGTGTTAAGTCCAAACTGAAGTGGGTCAGTACAAGTCTTGTATTTGATCAAAGTCTTTAGTGGATATCCTATTTTCGTGATAGAAGGGGTGACGTAGGATTTATTCAAGTCTCCGAACATCCAGAAACAATTGTGTTCTTTTACTTCAGTTATTATATTTCAGTTAGAAATTCTATCTTTCAGTCAGTTCATATTCCGCAACTGTTTTCTTCAGTTTAACTGATTGTCATTGACTGACGTGATATCTAGAGTCAGTTCGTAACAAAACTGAATCCAAATCTTCGAAGAAAATATAAAATTCGTGAAGTGTTTATTCAACCCCCTTCTAAAAACTTTTCATTCGTCTAACCGATCATTTCAAGTGGTATCAGAGAGATTGTATCTCGTCTCAGAATATCTTACTCAAACTGTTCAGTATATCTTCTTTTAACAAGATCCCAATGTTCTCCAGAGAGGAGTTTGATGACTGGAAAATAAGAATGCAGGCTCACTTAGCTGCACAAGATGATGATATGTGGTACGTCATAACTGACGGACTCATGAAGAGTTTGAAAGCCAACACAGCTGTTGCCATTACTGATGGGGCACCTCATCGTATAGAAAAGCCCAGAGAAGAATGGACGACAGAGGATAAAAGAAAACCGAATTTGGATAATGTGGTAAAGGACATACTATACAAGACGCTGGAAAAGTAACCTTCAGCAAAATCAAAATGTGCAAGACAGCCAAAGAGATTTGGGAAAAGCTGATCCAGCTTTGCGAAAGGAACGAATAAACCAAAGAAAACAAACTTTCTGTTGCTGTTCAGAAGTTTGACAATATCAAAATGAGAGTTGGTGAAACGATGTATGAATATGATGAAAGAACCAGCTGCATCATCAATGAATTAAATGAACTTGGAAAAATGTACACAAACAATGAAGTTGCATTGAAGGTAATCAAAGGTCTTCCCAAGGAGTGGGACGTGAAGACCATGGCAATGATGGAATCCAAGGATCTGAACAAAGTTGAGCTTCATGATCTATTTGCTGATTTGAAAGCTGACGAGTTTGAGCTGCAAACTCGAGAAGGAGAATCTTCTACTCCAGCAGCCACGACTGCCTTAGCTGCTGTTAGAACAGAACCAACTGGTTCAGTTGAAAAAGCTGTTGATCAACTAAGAAATGATGCCATGTCATTGTTCATCAAAAATTTCGGAAGATTTATGAGGAAAAATCAGGGAAATTTTCAGAATAAATATCAAAGAATCAATTCCAAGGAAGAATCAAACGCTTGCTACAACTGTGGCAAACCAGGTCACTTCATTGCTGACTGTACCAAACCAAAGAAAGACATTCAAGGCTCAACTGAAAGAAGAAAGAAACCATATGAGCACAAAAATAGATCCAAGGATGATAAGAAGTTCTCTAGGAAGAAGCATGAAGTGCTCTTGGCTGAAGAGAGCAAATCAAAATGGGCAGAAACTGACAGCGAGGGTTCAGAACCAAAAACTTCATGTAGTTCCAGTGACAGTGAAGAGGAAGTGAAATGTTTGATGGCTGGTGATACAGAACTCGAGTCCAGCAGTCAACAGGTATTTGGCTTTAGCTCAACTGATTTTACCAGAGAAAAACTTATTTCAACTCTGCATGGTATGGTTAGTGAGTATCATAAGCTTGCCTTATCATTTGAAAAGGCTAGAGCAAAGCAAACTGATCCTATAGACAATAAGACTAAAACTGATGAATCAGTTGATATTTTGAGTCTGAAAAAAGAGATTGCTGAACTCAATACTGAAAGAAGCAAGGATCAATTAATGATTCAAAAGTTAATGCTTGAAAATTCAAAGAAAACTGAGCTTATTCAGGCTTGGAACAAATAATCTGTTGCATTGACTGATATACAGAACTCACAGAAATCAGTTACTGATAAAACTGGTTTAGGGTTCAATAACCAAGATGAAATGTCTCCCAAAGATACTCGACCAAAACTGAATATGGATAAATGGAAATACATTCACTTTGTCAAATCAGTTATGGTAAAAGAACAACCGGAGCCAAGTAAACTGGTTGAACAACCTACTGAAAGCATGAACAATGGCAAAAGATGTGGTATTGGTTATAGCCCAAAAGTGGTAACTGATTCACGCAGTCAGCCACCAAAAATATTTAGCAAAAATTATTCAAATGGCTACTCCAATTACTATAACAGGAAGCCAGTTCAGAAAATATACTGGCTGAATAATCAGTTGAAAAAGGACAAATCACATGTTGTATCTTCTGCACACTATACACCAAACACACACAGATCGGGAAAGACCATTTGGAATACAGCAACTATACGGTCAGTTAGACTGATCCAAGTCTGGATTCCTAAAGGACTAATCAATTTTGGACCCAAATAGAAAAAGGTACCAGAATCTTATCTTTTGTGTGATTGCAGGTAACATGTACAAGCATTGAATCAATATGGTACTTGGATAGTGGATGCTCACGACACATGACAGGAAAGTCAAACTTGTTATCTCAACTAATTAAGTACACTAGACCAAACATCAGTTTTGGAGATAATTCCAAAGGTAAAACTGTGGGTAAGGGTAAGCTTATCCATGGTAACTTTATCATTAATGATGTTTTATTAGTTGAGAATCTCAAGTATAATCTGATTATCATCAGTCAATTATGCGATAATGGATTCTCAGTTCAGTTTGACAAACATTCTTGCTCAGTCAAATGCTCAACTAATGAAGTCATTCTAACTGGAAAATGGTATGGAAATACATACAAAGTTAGTTGGAATGATCAACCTTATGCACCAGTATGTTTAGTTGCTTCAAAATTTTCTCAAAATTGGTTGTGGTATAAGAGATTAAACCACCTGAATTTCAAATCTATTACATATCTGAGTAACCACGATCTTGTCACTGGTTTTCCCAAAATGGATTTTATCAAAGACAAAATTTGTCCAGCATGTCAGTTTGGTAAACAAGTAAAATCTTCTTTTAAAAACAAGGGCCGTAAATCTTCTTCCCGATACTTAAAGCTGTTGCACATGGATCTATTTGGTCCAATACCGGTCATGAGCTTAATACACCTTGGTGGTTGTAGACGATTTTTCAAGATTTACTTGGGTTATTTTTCTTAAGACAAAAGAACAAACTGCTGCACAACTGATCAAGCTTTTCAAAAGATTATTAAATGAAAAATTAGTTGGTATTGATGGAATCAGAACCGATCGAGGAACTGAATTCATCCATCAAATTCTTTCAAATTTTTTAGAAAATACTGGAATTAAGCATGAGCTCTCAGCAGCTAGAACTCCTCCGCAAAATGGTGTAGCTGAGAGGAGAAATCGGACTCTTAAAGAAACTGCTAGAACAATGCTTGCTGATTCGGGTATTTCTCAAAGATTTTGGGCAGAGGCAGTAAACACTGCGTGTTATACTCAGAACAGATCAATGATTAATAAGAATCATATGAAAACACCTTATGAGATCTGGTATGGAAGAAAAAGTGTGGTTTTATACTTCAAAATATTCGGTTGCAGATGTTTCGTTCTTGACAATGTCAAAAATTATTTAAAAACTTTTGATGCAAAATCTGCAGAGGGAATATTTCTTGGATATTCTTCCGTGAGCAAAGCTTATAGAGTTTTTAATAAAAACTCTTTGAATGTTGAAGAATCTATCCATGTTGTTTTTGAAGAAACTGTACTAACTGATAAGCCAACTGATCCAGTTGAGCTAGTGGATAGATTTACAGATATCAGTTTGGAGGATGATGATGAAGAAGACAATCATATCAATCAAAACAACCCCCAAGCACCTGAACCAGAAGTATTAGATCAACCAACTGAACCAGAAGCTGTTCCTAACGATCAGTTGATAGAGCAAACAAATGATATTCAGTTAACAACTGAAACCGCTCCAACTGAAACTGAAAACATTCAGTTGCTCACAGAAGCAGTTGCTGACTTAGAAGCAATAAACGCTAAACTCAAATTGAAGAAATCACATCCTCCAGAATTGGTGATAGGTAATCCATCTGATTCGGTGAGAACAAGAAATCAGATGCGCAATCTATTTATTCACTCAGCTTTTTTATCACAACTGGAACCAAAGAAAGCTGATGAAGCTCTTGCTGATCCAAACTGGATAAATGCAATGCAAGAAGAGCTAAATCAGTTAATCCATAACAATGTCTGGAAACTAGTTCCAAGACCAGTTTCAAAAACTGTTATAGGTACAAAATGGGTTTTCAGGAACAAACTGAATGAAAATGGTTCAATTGTGTGCAACAAAGCAAGGCTAGTAGCACAAGATTATAGGCAAGAAGAAGGAATTGACTACGATGAGACATATGCACTAGTTGCAAGACTTGAGGCAATCAAAATATTCCTTGCCAATGCTTCATTCAAAAAACTTCAAAGTCTACCAGATGGACGTAAAGAGTGCATTTCTGAATGGAATCGTGTTCAGCTGCAAATACTCCCATGAGTTCATCAGTAAAACTGGACACAGATCAAGGGGGAATATCAGTTGAGACGACGCTTTACAGAGGTTTAATAGGTTCATTATTGTACCTAACTGCTAGTCGTCTAGATATTGTATTTGTTGTTTGCATGTGTGCTAGATTTCAGGCAGATCCTATGCAATCACATTTTACAGCTTCCAAGCTTATTCTAAAATATCTAAAAGACACACAAAATGTTGGGTTATGGTATTCTAAAGATTCATCTTTCAATTTAGTGGGATATTCAGATGCAGATTATGCAGGATGTAAGCTTGATCGTAAAAGTACAAGTGGATCATGTCAGTTTCTAGGAGATAGAATGATCTCTTGGTTCAGCAAGAAGCAAACATCCATAGCCACTTCCACAACTGAGGCAGAATACCTTGCTTCTGGAAGCTGCTGCACTCAACTGCTCTGGGTTCAGCAACAACTGAGAGATTATGGAATTGACGCAAAAGAATCACCCATATTTTATGACAATACAAGAATTATTGCTATTACCTACAATCCAGTTCTTCACTCCAGGACCAAGCACATAGATGTCAGGCATCACTTCATCAGAGATCATGCCTTGAAGAAGGACATCAGACTGGAATATGTTTCAACTGATCAGCAAGCAGCTGATATCTTCACAAAACCATTGGCTGAGACTAAGTTTTCTCATTTTCGCAATATACTTGGATTAATTGATTTATCTTAATTTTTATCAGTTAATTTTTATCGATTAATCTTTATCAGTAATCTTGCTTATGAATTATTTGTCAGTTGATGAAATTGAAAACAAATACAGGAAAATAAAATACAGAGATTAATTGAAATGACATTTTATTCATCTGAAGAAATCATCATGGATTACAGTGTACAATTATTCCTGAACAAAAGCTCTCCACTTGCTCATCCATTGAGTCAAATCTCCAGTGGAAGTCTTATGGAAGCTGTCAGACTCAGCCATAAGCTCTAGGATTCTCTTCTCCTTATAGAGCATTAGCTGATAATCTCTGTCATACTCGAAAATATTCACTGTGTGTGCCACGTGCAGGCGCTCCCGGTATTTCTCCAGTTTCTCCACCAAGACGGGAGTGGTATCCATCTCATTCTCCCAAAGTAACTGGAGTTCTTGTAAATCCTCCCAGTAGCCAAGGATTTGATGGAAGACTTCATCTTCTATTGTCTCTTTCTTTTTCTCCAGTGCAGCTTGCATAAATTCTTCAGCCATATCCGGAGCCTTTGAACTACTTGCATCTGCCATTTTAGCTGTTGAATTTCTATTTGCTGATATATTTGCAACTAACTGTTCTACACTTATTTATAGACCAGGACAAGGAAGATGAAAGGACAATGTCATTAAAGCAGACGATTACACTTCTAAGCATCAGGATAATTTTAATTAATCTTGCTTATATTCTCGTAATTTTTATATGCATCTATTAAGGGAGAATATTGGTTTAAGAGGTTAACTGAGAAGACAAATGTTAGTCAACTCACAACTGAAAGGACACAGTCTTACAACTGATCGTTCAGTTGGATATTTCACTAATCTTCTCATATAAGTTAACTAATTAACCATATTATATTCCAAATCAAGTGACGTGACTGACTGCTATCTCATGATGAATCTTATCTTAAAACGTGGACGCATATTAACCGTTTAAATTGTACACACGTTACAGCACAAATACACATGTGTTCATTCAAAATTTTCAATGGACTAACACGTGTCCAGAATTTGAATAGTCACGTACATAAGTACCATTCCCCGCTTAATTTCAGTTTCTTCTTACGCGTACATCAATTTTCAAGAGAAAACTCATACACTCCGAGCTTGTGTCTTGTGAAATTTCAGGTTTTCTCAATCTCAGAAATGGCAAATCAAATTCCGGCACACTTATTGAACGCTATGGCTATCAATTTTGAGTCGGTCCTATCAATCGGAGAAGCCGATGTGAAGAATGTCTTTCTGAAGCTTGAATCAGCAGGGTTGAAAACTTTATTAGGGCAATTCTCACAAGAGATCTATCCGAAGGAACTTCAAGATTTCTACTCAAATGGATTTATCAACTCTATGGAAGCATCATCTTTACTGTCGACAATCACCTGTTGACCATCTCTGAAGATTCTCTTGGAGAATTATTTTTGCTGTCTTCTGATGGGTTAGCACAACTTGCTGATGTCAAAGCATCTGATGTCGAAGATATGCAAACCTTACTTTCTGATGATGGACGGAAAATCAAAGTTTCCGATCCAAAGAAGGAGCTGAAGCATGAGGTTCAATTATTGGCCGACATTGTAGCCAAGGGGCTATTGGCAAAGGCAGGATCCTTTGCTGCTTTAACTTTGGAGAAATTTCAAGCCATTACTGTCATCATGGTTGGACGAAGACTCAACTGGAAGCACCTCCTTTCCAACATCTTGAAGAATATGTTCTCTTCCACCAAGCAGTAAAAAGGTTTTGCAATACAGCTGAGCTATTTGATGAAAGTCAAAGGGTTAGTATCTGATGATTCCGAGAGATTATCTAAATTCAAAGTGTTCAATGCCAAGAATATTTTGCCACCAAAAACTAAGTTGGACATCTCTCCTGAAAAATTTATTAAGATCAAAACAGAGATTGGGATGCAGCAGGCTGCTCCCAAATTAGTTAAGATTGCCAAGACTCTAGCACAAAAGAAGACTTCAAAGCTCAAACCTGCTCCCAAATTAGTTAAGATTGCCAAGACTCTAGCACAAAAGAAGACATCAAAGCGCAAACTGCTTATCAGTGATTCTGATGTAGAGAAGACCCCGTCTCCTCCAATTGTCAAGAAACCACGGACACTGAAAAAACCAAACTTATTTCTACAATTGAAGTCATACCAACTGATAGGGTGATGAAATCAGGAGCTCAACATCCAATCCAGGCTGTTCCATTGAAGGCAATTCCAACTGAGTCCTCAACTGAGGATCAGTTACCCTTGTTCACCATTCCACCAAAGAGTAAAATCACTAAATCTAGTGATAAAACAAGACTTGTTGGAGTAAAAGCTCCACTTATTAATATTTCTCCTTGCTCCCCTTTACCATTTGCCAGACCAACAGGAGTTGTGCTCAGAGAGAATATTGATGTAACTACGTCTGGATTAACCATTCCTCATATTTTGACTGACTCCAAGGGCAAAGGTAAAATACAAGAAGAGCCCAGACCTTCGAATGCCATTCAAACTCACATTGATCTAATTTGGCAAGAGGTCAATAAATTTGCTGAAGAGAAGCTCCAAGTTTTTGAAGAATGGGTAAATTTCAGAGTTTGTGTTTTTGCGAAGGACCTCCACAAAAATCTGAGCTAAAAAGATTTATTGCTCTGGAAAGAGTAGTTCTGAAGATGGTCAAAGATTCTTCAATTTATCAAGCTTTGCAGAGGAAGAGGTATTTCTTTGATCTTTCAAGAGAAAAGAAGCTGCAGCAGATTGTTACTGAGCTTCGGCAAAATTTCAATCCCACAAGTCCAACTGCATTCAATGATAATGCAGTGTATGCTCAACTGGACACAGATTTTATTGGACTACAAGCAGAAATTAAAGAGTGGGAAATGGATCAAGAACTGATCATCCCAGCATTTTCTCAAGAAATTGTGACTGAAGAACTAGCTGAACAATCAGCTGGAGAGCTTGATAAGGACACTACTTCTACCCTTTCTCAGAAAGCATATGTCTCCTTATCTTCAATTGCTCCACCTTCATCCTTGTCATCACCTCCTATTGATGATCCCAAGATATATTCAGAAGCTGAATTGAAACTAGCTCATATTGATGAAATTATTCAACCAGTGGTTCAAGAAGCTTCCACGAATGAACCTTTGTCAGTTGATCACTCCGCTGATCAAGCAATTGAAGAGAATCCCATCTTAACTGAAGAGCCAGTTAAAGCTGTCATTTCTGAACCAAACGATCAAGCTGTAATGTCTGTTCAATCACCAGAACACCAAATTACTGAGAATCTGGAGGCTCTATTAACTACTTCTGAAAATCCTCCAACTGTTGTGTCAGCTCGAATCTCAGATGTTCATCAGGCAGAAGCATCAGTTCATAACCCTCTAGTTGAAGACCCTGCAAACTCTCACATTCAGCAGGAAAGCTCAAATGCTAATCAACATCAGTCTTCACCTCATCTGGTCCAAGCGGAAGTAACTGAAACAAATGTTCCAGCATCGACTATTTCTGAAACAATGATACCTGAAAGAACCATGGTGATTTTTGATCGACTCTTTCAGGAAATTGGAGCATCGGATCAGCCAAATCCTCATTCCGCCAAAGATCTTGATTTTGTTCTTGAAGAGATTTAGGACATTCAGCATAATATACACAGAGTGATTAATGATTTGTACAAAATCCAGCATACTCAGCTAGAACATTCTCTGAAGCTAGAACATTCTGAAGCATTCAACTCAGAGAAACTGAAAGCAATTCAAGAAGCATTAACCTCTCTTTCTCAGTCAGTGGACGCAAATCAAAAGAACAAAGGTTTGGCTCAGAGTCCCTCCATCACTCAAGACGTTATCAGCAAACGAGTTGAAAATCTTGAGACGCTTGTAACAAGAAAAATAGACTCGTTGCAAACCACAATGCTCCCTGCCGTCTCTAACATATCAACTTCTGTCAATATCTTATCAACCGATGTTCGGAAATTATCTCTTAAGATGGGTTTATTTGACAAAAAGGGGGAAGAGATTAAAGAGCTGCTAGATCATCAAAAGAAGAGCAGTCTTTGAGTCATTGTACTCCATTCTATATCAAAACTTTTATGTTATCTACGATGAGTTCAGTTGTTCAGTTATTTTGCGCTTAGTTTTGTCAAACACCTTAAAGGGAATAATTGTTGGAAACAAAATTACGGTGTTTGACAAATTGCCAATTGATTATGCGAACCAACTGAATCTAGTAAACTGAACTCAACAACTGAATATAGTAAACTGATCTACGCAACTGAAATGCAACTCAGTTATTCTCCTCACCAGCTAATTGCCCAAACAGCTGATTAATTCATCTGAACACGTCATTAACAACCGACAGATAGTAGTACCACTACAGTCTGCAGCTATTAGTGGGACGCCGCATTTCAGAGGTCACAGAGTACGGTTGTCAGAAGAATAACGACGTGGCATATCAACGGATATAATATTCAAACAGCAGTTAATGTTACCGTTGAAATGGATGCTTATAAATAGTTGAAGAGAGCAGCTGAGAAATGGATATCAACCAACAAAGAAATTCGAATCTCTTTGAAGCTTGCTGTTACGCTGCAAAATTGTGCATTCAAATATCGAAAGCTCTCGCTTACTTGTTCTATCAGTAGCATTCATGCTATACATTTGAGCTTACTAGCACTTTGTAATATCTGCTAATTCTTTAAGTTGTGCTAAGTTCAGTCAAGGACTGTAAAAGCGTTTGTAACTAAGAGTTTCAGTTTTGGCAGTGTTAAGTCCAAACTGAAGTGGGTCAGTACAAGTCTTGTATTTTATCAAAGTGTTTTAGTGGATATCCTATCTTTGTGATAGAAGGGGTGAAGTAGGAGTTATTCAAGTCTCCGAACATGCAGAAACAATTGTGTTCTTTTACTTCAGTTATTATATTTTAGTTAGATATTCTATCTTTCAGTCAGTTCATATTCCGCAACGATTTTCTTCAGTTTAACTGATTGTCATTGACTGACGTGATATCTAGAGTCAGTTTGTAATAGAACTGAATCCAAATCTTCGAAGAAAATATAAAATTCGTGAAGTGTTTATTCAACCCCCCCTTCTAAACACTTTTCATCCGTCTAACCGATCCTTTCAGATATCTTTTGCCGCGGATTGATGATCTTTTTGTCAAGTGCAAGGAGCAACAATGTTCTCGAAAATTGATCTCCGGTCAGTGTACCATCAATTGAAGGTGAAGAAGAATTATATACCAAAGACTGCGTTTAGAACGAGGTATGTCCATTATGAATTTTTGGTGCTGTTATTTGGACTAACCAATGCTCCTTCAGTTTTTATGGATTTAATGAATCGTGTCTTTAAGCCTTATTTGGATAACTTTGTCATTGTTTTTATTGATGACATTTTGATCTACTCTAAGACACGAGAACTTCATCGTGAGCACTTGAGAACTGTGTTGCAACCATCGAGGGATAAACAATTATATGCTAAGTAAAAGAAATGCGAATTCTGGTTGGAGCAGGTGGAGTTTTTGGGCCATATCGTTTCAAAAGAGTGAATATCGGTGGATCAATCCAAAATTGAGTCTATTAAGCAATGGTCCGTTCCAAAGACAGTTTCAGAGGTAACAAGTTTTCTTGGTTTGGCAGGATATTACAGACGGTTCATAGAATATTTTTCAAAGATATGATTGCCTCTGACGAGGTTGACAAAGAAGTCTATCAAGTTTGAATGGACAATAGAGTGCCAACAATCCTTCCAAACATTGAAAGATAAGTTGACTTCTGCACCTGTTTTAGTACTTCCTTGTGGTACTGAGGATTTTGTTGTGTATACAGATGCTTCAAAGCAGGGGCTAGGTGTCGTACTGATGCATCGTGGGAAAGTGATAGCATATGCTTCTCGTCAGTTTAAGGACTACGAGATAAATTATCCCACTCATGATTTGGAACTGGCTGCTGTGGTTTTTGCCTTAAATATTTGGCGGCACTATCTTTATGGTGAACAGTGTGAAATTTTTACAGATCACAAAAGTTTGAGTTATTTGTTTTCATAGAAAGAGTTGAATATTTGTTTTACAGTCCTACAATATGCTGGAAAAAAAAACTATTTACATAGAAAAGATGAAATTTTTTTATTTCTGACACTAACAAAGGTACTCACCCGCCATTGGCCAAGGCAACTCCGTACTTCAGTAAATTCTTTTTGTCCTAAATATTTCACGGGAATAATTGTCCATACTCGATCTTCATTAATGCCAGCAGATTTCATGAACCAAAAGAAATGTTGTAAAACAAAATCAGTCGCATCCGCTCAGAAAGATTAAATTTTGTTGTAATGTTAGAGACACGGAAAATGCCGAAGCAGGTTGAACCCAAAATTAGATTTGAAAATTTTTCCAAAACAGGAAAACTGACCGATTCTAAAAGAAGATTCTCCAAGATTCCTAAATAGAAAGATGATAAAATGTAAAGTCCTAAGACTAAACTTTTGGTAATTCCATGCGAGAGCTTTTTGGAGCTCCATTTCTTCAATATAACCATTTTGGTTTCTTTCCACCATCTGGAAGCTTCGAACCACATCCGGGTGGGTGCCCGGAGGAAACGAAATGTAAACATTATGCGATTGTTGATACGGGAAGGAACCAAAACCGTGCGGTGGTGGAGTCTGACCCGACCCAAACGAGGCAGTGCTGCCCTGCGGGTAGGCGTATGGTGCATACGACGTAGAATGGTTGGATGGATATTCAGCTGCAGGCGTGTGGTATGGATTGGCCAACATGGGTTGTATTATATAATATTTAATATATATGTCTATTTTAAAAGTTATATTAGATAATATTTAATATATATGGCTATTTTAAAAATTTTAGGACCGAACGTTCGCCGCTTTATCGAGTCTTGTCGGCTCTATGATATTTTGGTTTGTATATGTCATAAATGTGTTTGGCTGGCACATGTTTATGTTTTTGTGTTTATTGAGGGCATATGTTGTTTATTTTGAGTATTTAATTTTTTGGTATTTCCTAGTTATGGGAAGGTAATGCCGAAATTTTTATAGGCCCGAACGCAAATTTTTAACTTATTTTTCCGTTGTTTACTGTATAATCGTGATTGCGTGTTAATAAATCGTGATTAGGATAACGAGCCCTCACAGTTGGTATCAGAGCGACTCAACATGGGTTTGGGATGGTGGGGCAAACCTCAGCGAGAACGCCGAGTCTCAAAAGGGGTGGTGATATGAATCTGGCCAGGCATGGCGTGCTAAATCTTGCGATTCAAAGCTTCAAAGAATATATGCATAGCAATGAAGTTGGAAGATATTTTAATGTTATTCAACTGCTAAATTATGAAGAAGAGAACAAATCGAGATCCCAGCGCTAGGGCGGTCAAACATTATCGGCCCAGCGCCAAAGCCATTGTCCAAGATATGAATTCCAAAACGACTCGCGCTAGGGCGACCAAAGATTACAGCCCCAGCGCACCCAGTCCAGAAGAGTTGGCGCTAGGGAATTCAAACATTACCGCCCCAACACGCCGTATAAGTTATTTGTTAACTAGATTTTTTGACATTTTTTTTTGGTTTTGTAAACATTATATACATGAATTTCATCATTGTAAACAATTTTAGAATATTTAGTTTTAATCATATTGATAGAGTTTTTCTCTAAATTTCAAAGATTGGCTTTGTATACATCTTTGTATGTTTTTCAAATCAAACTTATCAAAGTTTAATACTTTGTGGCGTTTGTCGATTGTTCTTCACTCGGATGGTCAAAGACGAGTTTTATGAAGGTTTGCTTGAATTTCAATTGTTTATCTCGTTAATATTTGTTGCTAAATTTTTCGTGATTTAGAGGTGAATATTACAACATTACTTGTTCAAAAAGATTGGGACAACACAATGCGTGACTCCATTTTTGAGCTCGTTTGCCTTTCGTGGTCGAAGAATCGTATCATTTGGTATCAGAGCTTTTGGTTCCCATTGAGTCAAGTAAGTTTCTATCAGTTGTTCTTTCGTCTTTTTTTGTGTTCTTCGTGCCCTTTGTATCACAAGATTTTTTGTTGAAATATTGTATTCTTGTGTTCGTGAATCTTGTGATTCTCGAAATTTCAGAGTTGTGATTTTTTTTTCGAGTTTGCACAATCCTCCTAGTGCAATCCCAAAAAAAAAAGTACCGAAATTCGAAAATATGCCATTGTTTGGTTTTTGAATTTTGTTCTACTCTCTTCTGTGAGCCATATTCAAGTGTCTCTCACAATAAAAAAAAATAATCAAATTTCTTGTTTTTACGCAGTGCGTGTAAGTCAGTTTGCAAGTGTCGTGAAGTTTGAACTTGTGAGTTTGATGCATACAAGCTATAAAGCCTGAAAGCATACCCTACGAGAGAATTCTCAAAATCGAGTGAAATACTTGAGGGCGAGTGTTTATTTCTTGGAGTGACGTGCGAGGATTTGTAATGAGGACAAAAAAAAAAGAGAGTTGAGTGAATTTTCATTGGAGTGACCGTGAGGATTCATGGTGAGGAAAATTTATTATTTATTGTTTTCTACTAACCTTTTCTTGCACGTATAATGAATGAAGATCGTCAATTTCAAACAATCTTAAGGAGGTTGGATAGAGTGAGGGTGAAGAAATTTAAGCCTCTATGTGAGAGGTATATGAGGTGTAAAGAAGAGGAGACATATAATAGACATGTTGATGAGAATAGACGAGGTATTGTAGTTGAAAGAAGTAGAGCATTGCATTTGCATCGTGATATGCGATGTGACGAGAATAGTGGGTACAGAAACCGGGGAGAGAAAATCATTGCTAGGCCAATGGACGAGTCGAGACGTGAAACTACCAGATATGAATATCAAGATACATTTAACAACTCAAATTCTAGTACTTGTGATATTATATGTTGTTGGTGTTTAGCAGTGGGGCATGATATCAGCCAATGTCCACGTGAATAGGTGACCGTATTAGAATCGTCCGTTGAGCTTGAGCCTCAAATCGTGGTTGAGGTTGTAATTGAGCCTGAATCTGAGGTTGTGGTTGATCGAGCAAAACTTGCACAGTGAAATCCCCAATAAAATATGATTTTGTATGCTCAAAAATTAATCGCAAGTGCACGATGTCAAGTAGTAATATAGTGTACAAGAGTACGTGTATCGTTCCACTGAAGACTGTGTTTAACAATTATTATTTTCAGTTATTTAACATTTAGCAACGAAAATTGAGTTGTGTGATTATTCCTACTATACTCAAATAAATATGCAATTAAAATGATTCAATAAGTAATGAATGAGAATTTAATCTAAAATGTTGAGTTAAAATTCAATAAGAAATGGATTTGTTGGGAATCTCGGTTCACCTACCCCTCGTTTATTAATCAATTCGTTCGATCGTGATCTACGCTTCCGACAAGATTTCCTAATCTATTGAACATACTCTCTCGAGCTATGTCAAACTAATTCTACTCAATGAAGTAATTAAATGTCATTAATTATTTATCAAGAGCAAATCGCATTTCGATCTATTAAATCCCCTAGTTTTCGACCCTAAGGACTATGACTATCGGCACGTATCCATTTCATATATCTATGTAAATTGTAGATCCGTGGATTATACTACTCGATCCTATCACTCGTTATTCTCTCGAACTCACTCGTGATATGAAAACGTCGTTAAAGTTAGCTACGCTTTAATGACACAGTAAAACAGTAGTAAAATCAAGAATAATGCACAATCGAAATATAAATTAATTCACATCAACGTTCGGGGTATGATCCCCTTTAATCCCAACAAATAATAAAGTTTAGCTACTAGAATTCATGATCAAAAATCAACAAAACAAAGTTTAAAAGATGAAAACAAAGTTAGAAATACTAGAGTTGACGAAAAACGCGAAGAACGACGCCCGGAAAACTTCAAATCTTCATTCCAAGCGCAAAGTGCTCTCCAAACTTGCGGCGGCTCAAGAACAATCTCTTAATCTGTATGAATGCCCCCCAAAAAGTCTCCCGCCAACCTTACCATATCATTTCCTTCAGAAAATAAGGAATGGAATCGAGCATGATATTTTCCAAAAATAGGTGGCGCTCGGGCGGTAGAGAAGTACCGCTCGAGCGCCACACCTTCTGTAAAATCTCTTGGGATGTGCGGCATTCGCGCTCGGGCGGTAAAGAATTACCGCTCGAGCGCCAACCTTTCTGTAGAATTTTCTCGGCCTTTCACCTATCGCGCTCGGGCGGTACAATTTCACCGCCCGAGCGCCAACTCTTCTGCCCTTCTTGTCTTGACTTGGCACTTGGCTCCGATTTTAGTTCTTCCGGCCGTTTTTCCTGCAAATTTAATTACCCAATAGTGAGATATGATAATATGCAATTGATTACTCTAAAATGAACAGAATGTAAATGAAATGCATGCATGCACAATGAAAACACGACTAAAACTAATGCAATAAAACGCGTAAAAACCACTCCTATCAACCCCCTCATACTAACCTTTTGCTTGCCCTCAAGCAAAAATAGGTTACAGACCACCACCAAAATACGAGACAAACCCAAAATGAAAGAATTAAACCAACGAAACTGATGGTGAAGTAGCAAACCGGTATCTCCTGCCTCAGCGGGTGTTTGAACCACATCCAATTCGTCAAATCACAACATTCATCAATACCCCTTTTTAAAGCACCTTATGGCATTTTGCTTTTACCAAAAAGTGTGGTCGTGTGTGTGCTGTGGGTCTCACTGGCTCGTGCTTCAGACAGTTTTGTTTGCGACCAACAAGTGAACACAAAGCGGCAAAATTTCGAGGTTATACCACAGGAAGTAGGGAGTCAATATCATGAGGTGTCAAACGGCTCAACAAATGGGACGTACATTGATCATTTTCATTATGCACTTGTCAGAATTTTTTCTGACATTCCTCAACGCCTTACTTCTCCATCTATTTAGCCTTGGGATAGGATTTCATCCCTCTTTGGCTCCCCCACACCTTACATCCCCTTTTTTCATTCACAACACTATTTTTTTTTTGTTTTTTTTTTAGTGCATAATTTTCTCAAGTGTACTCCCTAGGTTGTGAGAATATGGAACATTTGTTTATTTGGCTTAGGGATAACTCTTGAGGTATTGTGCACATTTGGGACGAAAATTATTTCGGTGGACTCAAGTGATCTAGTCTACTTCATGTCACTGGTCGGTCACGATTGTCAACAAAAATTCACTCAAGTTCGACTTGCATCTCATGTTTTTTTCAGTTCCTCCCACAGATTCTTAAACTCAACTGTCGTTTACACTACTAATACACCCACTATGTGCGCATAGGAAAATTTTCAATTCACTGGGGTATTCATAACGAGTGATAAGATTAAGTGATATGCAGTTCATTCGTCCCACAATCATCATCGGCTACCAATTGACTAATGTCACCATCACTGACACTCATGAAAGACAAATACGAATGCAAACAAATAAGAAGACGTACGACGACCCCCTCATACTAGACGTGTGCAATGTCCCCATTGCACAAAAGACTCAAAACACAGAAATGCAAACACAAATGCAGACTAATAAACATGAAAGTTAAAACATGCTAGATATAAACAACGGTGAGAAAGAAAAACAGAAAGGGGGCAAAGAAATAAAAGTGCGAAGTAGGGGAAACAGTAAACTCCCCTGATCACTGCTCCTCCTCATCCTGCTCCGGTAGTTGCACTCCTGCGGCCTCCCCATGCTGAGAATAATCATACTGGAACTGGAATGGGGGAGGAGGTAGCGGAGTCGGTGGAATGGTCGACGGGTCAACGCCCCCGTGCACAAGCAAAGTGCGCATCATGGAGTCAAGGTGTGATAAATGGTCCACGACATAAGAGTTGAACTGACTCTGATGCGCTTGGAAGGCGAGATTTTCATCCATCTTATCATTCTGAGTTCGCTTGCGGGGTTGTGGTGGGCGACGTTGTGGGACGGCAGTGCTAGATCCACCGGCATCCTCCGCCCGAGGGGGAAAGTCCGCCCGTCGTTTTGCCCTTTTGCGCTGTTCATACTCCTGACAAATTGGCTTCATCGGTTGAAGCCACTCCTCGTCGTCCCTGAAGTGCACCCCGGCCCGTGCACACAATTCGGAAATGATGGTCGGGAAGAAAAGACCTATGTGGCTGTTGTGGACGCTCAGTGTGATTTGCGAGTTGAGAAGTTTTCCCACATCGATGTCGTCTCCTCGGTGCAACGCAAAAAGTAACACCGCACGCTCCTTTTGCACCTCGCTTTTGTGCGAGACTGGCATCATCCGTCGGGCCACAAACAAATACCACATGGCAACGTCAGCTCTTAAGTATTTCTCATCAAAACAGCTAGGCGCTCCGCCCAACGGTTTCCACACCGCACCCGGGTGGCAAAGAGTCTCGATAATCAAATTGTAGTTTGGATCAACCAACAACGCCTGAAAATTGGAGTCATCGATCTCGGCCGTTTCTAAGAGAGCGTTAATCGTAGTTGAATCGAACGGCACAAGCTTGCCCCTAACAAATGCCCTACCATCAGTGCGCTCACAAGCATTCGCGTAAAATTCCCTCACCACAGATACCACAGCCGCCTTAGGTGGCTCGCTAAATTTCTCCCATCCTCTTCTTTCCAAGTCCACAAGAGGTGGCATATATCGATCCTAAAAAGTACAACGAAATCCCCTCTCGGTAATGAGATTTCGGTGAATTTTAGCATGGTCATATCTAGCACGAGCCTCCGCACTCACGAAACGTGTTCTATCAAATGAGGATGAAGAGGAGGAACTAGGATTTCCTCGTTGCTTCTTGGGAGCCATGGAATTGAAGAGTGGAAGATGATGCCTTGAATTAGAGAAAGGTGTTCTTGCTTCCTAAGGGAGAGTGTGCCTTGCCGCCGGAAAATTGAGTGGAGATGGTGGTGCCTGCACAAGAAAATCGAAAAGGAAAAAGGATGAGAGGAGTTAGGGATTTGGGGAGTGAAATTGGGGAAAATTTCGTGCAGAATGAGGAAAGGGGAAGGGGAGATCGAGTTTTAAAAACTGTCGCACTCGAGCGGTAGAAAACTACCGCTCGAGCGCGAACCTCTTTGGAGTTTTTGTCCAGAGGTAAGCGCTCGCGCTCGGGCGGTAGAAAACTACCGCTCGAGCGCCAACCTCTTGGGAATTATTACCCCAAGGTAGACGTTCGCGCTCGGGCTATAAAGAATGACCGCTCGAGCGCGAACCTCTCTGCCTATTTCAAAACTTTTTTTTAAAAAAAAAACAAGAATAAAATAAAATAAACGCAAGAGAAAATAATTAAATTGACACGAAAAAAAATCTAAATCAAATGCGAGAGAATGGGAAGAAAATAGTTCTCAATTTATAGTCGAGAGCTTGACTGTCGGTCTGTCTCAGTTCGGCATGTCTTGGAACCGGGTGATTCCAAGTTGTGGCTCAATTGTGCCACCCATGTAGTGCTTCAGGCGCTGGGCATTGATAATAAATGTCTCATCCTTCCCATCTTTCAATTCTACAGCTCCCGATGGATAAACTTTCGAGATCACGAATGGACCAGACCATCGCGACTTCATTTTTCCGGGAAAAAGTCGCAACCGGGAGTTGTAGAGTAGGACACTTTCACCTTCTTTGAATTCTCTCTCGATGATCCGCTTGTCATGGGCTTTCTTCGTCTTTTCCTAGTAGGTTAGTGCGAGATCATATGCTAGATTTCGGAATTCCTCCAACTGATCTAGTTGAAGCAAACGTCGTTCGCCTGCATCAGTAAAGTTCAAGTTTAGTACTTTTGTTGCCTAATATGCCCGATGCTCTAACTCTACAGGTAAGTGACATGCTTTACCAAACAATAATCTGTACGGTGTCGTGCCTATTGGTGTTTTGAAAGCAGTCCTATATGCCCAAAGAGCATCATCTAACCTCACCGACCAGTCTTTCCTACTGACACCTACCACTTTTTCCAGAATTCGCTTAATTTCTCGGTTAGACACTTCCACTTGACCACTCATCTGGGGATGATAAGGGGTAGATATCTTATGTGTGACACCATATTTGCTCAAAAGTTTTTCAAATAGTTTGTTGCAAAAATGTGTGCCACCATCACTAATGATTGCTCGTGGTGTTCCAAATCGGTTAAAAATGTTTTTCTTTAAAAATTTTAGTACCACTTGAGCATCATTAGTGGCATACGCTTCCGCCTCTACCCACTTAGACACATAATCCACCGCAACCAAGATGTATTTTTTCGTGAAAGAACTAGGAAACGGTCCCATGAAGTCTATCCCCCACACATCAAAAACCTCACACTCAATGATATTATTTAAAGGCATTTCATGACGGTTAGAGATGTTACCTGACCGCTGGCATTTATCACAATGTGGCACATAAGAACGAGCATCTTTAAAGAGAGTTGGCCAATAAAAGCCACATTCAAGTACCTTGGATGCCGTCCTTGTTGGTCCGAAATGACCACCTACCTCACGGTCATGGCAGTGGTTGAGAATTTGATCGAACTCTTCCTCCGCAACACACCTTCTTATCATGGCATCTGCACAAATTTTGAACAAAAACGGTTCCTCCCAAAAATAGTATTTCACGTCAGAGAAGAATTTCTTTCGCTGGTGAAACGATAGGTTTGGTGGAGGTGTGCCTGTGACAAGAAAGTTAGCGAAATTTGCTGAAACGTACCGTACTTCTACTACTTCAAAATTTGCGGAAAAATTAAAAATTTTCTTAAACATAAAATTTCATACGGTCGTCATTTGTTATTTAACTTAATAATATTAAAATCAACATTCCCAACTAATATTTTCCAACAAAGTACTTATTTCAAATCATCTCACATCCAACATAAAAACATAATATTTTAAAGTTTTCATAAAACATAAACATAGTGGTCCTCGGGTTTAGCCTTCCGCTCAGTCCAAGCCTGCCCCTTGTTCGCCACCTCCTGTCTCCTCATCAACATACTCACCTGCATCGATCAAGTCTAGTGAGTCTAAAGACTCAACACGTATAAACTGGGAATAACGAGTATTACATAATAAAACCACATACAACTTCAAAATACAACATATATACTTGAAACTTAAACTTTGCGTAATAAACTTGAACTCTTAATAAACTTAAACTTTCATAATAACTTTGAACTCTCATAAACTTCTTTGAACTTGAACATACATACTTTGAAACTTGAACTTGCATAATAACTTGAACTTTCATAAACTTGAGCTTTGCATAAACTTTGAACATACATGCATACATAATATGACGTGCCATCACATAAACTTTTCTTTAAACATGCTTTCATACTTCAACATACTTAACTTCATCATTTTGCGTAGAGGATGTTTCAAAGCAAGTGACCCTTAACATAATAAATATCTGATCAGACAAACCACAGTACTGGGCTGACAGGGACGTATCCACTGTCACATACATGAGATCCCTGTTCATAATTTAACAGGCCAGTTGATCCACGTTCATAATTTAACGCTTCACAACCACGATCTAACCCGTTCATAATTTAACGGGAGGATTGGTCCCCGTTCATAATTTAACGCTTTCCAATCCTAACTTCAAACCCGTTCATAATTTAACGGGGTGGAGAGGTCCTCGTCCACGTTCACCGACTTCCAAACCCATTCACTTTTGGTCACAAGACATTTAGCATACCTCAAAAACTTCAAATATTTTCTTTGCACGTCATACATACTTACTTTGCATTGAGGGATTTGTTGGATGTCAATCGGGTCGTTGCTGCAACATACTAATATGAATACATAAACTTAACTTGTACAACTTAAACGTAAATGTCATGCTTAATCCCAAGCTAAATAAATTCTTAGAACATTCTATAATTTCCCATGACATAACCCTGTAAAACATCATATTAAACCATGGTATAAAACCTCAAATCAAACCTTAAATAATAAAAGAATATACCTAAAATCTGAAGGTACACGGACCCCGTCCCTAGGTCCGTATCATGGTCCGTGTCCGTGCGCTTAAAAATTGTTGTGATGAAATAAGAAGGCACGGACTCCGTGCCTCCCTCCGTGTCTGGGTCCGTGTCCGCTCTGTTCGACGAATTATTTTATGAAAATTTTTCGACATATCTATTCTCCCAATTAACACATAATGCATCAAGATTCATCACTATGAGACCATTCTAGGACACCATAACAATGAACTAAACTTTTATAATCACCCTACAATTCATACGACCCAAAATACTGTCATTTATATTAAAGTTTATTTCTTACGACTTCTTAATAATTCAAGCTCTTAACGACATGAATCAAAACCTCAAAAATACTCTAAACATCATTACTAACTTTCTTATATGCAGCAACGATCACCCGTCGATCTCCAACAAAGCCTGCAACATAAAAACTTCAAGAACATATTAAAATTCATAACTTTCTTGAAACACGATTTGAGCAGTCATACTAAAAACTCCATAACTCACTCATTTTTAATCCAAATAACTCGAATTTTATATCAAATCGAACGTATCAAAAAGTCTACGTTTTTGTAGTTAAAAGTTTTCTCAAAATCTTTACTGAAAAATCGCAGTATTTTTCAGAACAACAAAAACGTTTCTAAAAAAATGCAGTTTGAGCAGTCCTACGAAAAACGCCATAACTCACTCAATTGTCTTCCAAATATTTCAAATTTTATATCAAATCGAAGGTATCGAAAAGATATACGTTTTTGTAGTTGAAAGTTTTCTCAAAATCAATACCACAAAATCGCAGTATTTTACAGAACAGCAAAAACGTGAATTTGGTGATCCAAAATTGTTTCAAACTTGATCTAGACGTGATTGCTCAAACTTCTACGCATCGCACATATAATTTTCGCATAAATAACAACACAACGCATAATATGACAAGATCGATGCATCAAGAACAGAATATACGTGCCTTTTGATATTTAAAAATACCGTAACGACGATACCGAAGCGGAAACGGAGCGAGAGATGATTCCGGACGATCGTGGCTCGATTTTCTTGAAATAAAAGTGAACTAAAATTGCTGGAAATTTGTAGAGAAAATAACGATACTTGTTGATGGAAAAGGGAAAAGAAATAATGAAGATTGCTTGAAAGGAAAGAGTTTTAGAAACATTTCTTTCCCTTAGTCAAAAGGTTTGATGGAAAGAAATGTGTTGTGTTTTGTTGTTTGTGTGTATGTAATATAGGTGTAGGTGTGTGTGTGAAAATGTGTGAGTGTGTTTGTGAGTCAAAGTTTGTGTGCTTGTGTGTTGATATATATATATATAATTAAATATATGTGTGTGGTGTGTTTGCATCCATCTATATAATTGATAAGCATAAGGTGTGTGTGATATACGTATATGTATATATATATATATATACACATATACATAAAAGAATCATGCCAATTAAAATATTAAACAAATTATCAAATTAAAATAAAATTTTAATCCTTTAAATAAATTTACTAAAATTTTCTAATTTTAAAATAAAATGTTCCAATACTAATTCTTTAAAAGTTTAAAAATCCTAACATTACTAAATACATGAATTAGATCTTTAAATTACTAAAACTAAATAATTCATTTAAAATACCTCATCCTTAACTTAAAATAAAATACCGCATTAAAATTTACTAAAAATCGTTCCGGTCTCCTTTCCTCAATCTCGCCTCGAATAATCGTCTGAAACATAAAACTCAAGAAACATTTTAACATACATTAAATAAACATAAATAATTAAAATAATAAATTTCATAAATTAAATGAAAGCATGCATTAAAATCCTTTAATAAAATACATAAGAAATTTAATAACTTGCACGCACGTGGTTCATATAGACTTAAAATTTTCGTGACTTCACAATCTATCCCCCTTAATTTGAATTTCGTCCCCGAAATTCGCTAATCCTCAATAATCCAAAAGTTTAGATTCTTAATTCTAGTATTCCAAAAATCCACGCAACCGCTGCTGTAATGCCCGAGATTTAATCATTATAATCAGACGAGTGATTATTGACATGATTGAGGTTATAAGAACTTAAATGACGAGGCCGGGCGTCGTTGCATGGTTAGCCAAGAAATTGGGACAGAACCTTCGGCGCTCGGGCGGTAGAAAGAGACCGCCCGAGCGCCAATGCACCATAAGGTTAACCTTTGGACAGAATGTCTCGCGCCCGAGCGGTAGTTTTTGACCGCCCGAGCGCGAGAGGAGGATAGGATGAGAATTCGGACAGTATGTTCGGCGCCCGAGCGGTATATTTCAACCGCTCGAGCGCCACCTAAGAATGGTAAAAGGTAGCCACGTTGTGGTTACATGCATGGTGAGTGTATATATATATTTATATACACGATTCTTTCCTCAGAATTTAGTAGGAAACGAGAAAAGGGAAGCACGAGAAAGTAGTGAAAAATCCTTACGCCTTTTGTGAGAAATCCGTCCGTCTGATTTTGAATCCGACTTCAGTATTGTGTTCCTATCAACACAGGCTACAACTGGACGTAAGTTTTGTTACGTTTAGACATGTTTTGAATTTATGATATTGTCAGAATTGAATATGATTCAGATATAGTGTTTCTGCTACCGTAGACATTAAAGAATTGAAGTCAGATTACAAAACAGACTGTTTATGTAATTGTTATGATTTTTGAAAGATATTGACTGAGATTCTATATCAGAATTGTGTTATTATTCAGAGTATGATTGTATCGACACCGATTATGAGTTTCAGTATTATATTTGTGATGTTCAGATTGACGGGGTTACTCAGATTGTATTGTTATGCCGTCGAAACATCAACTGAGTTAGATTGATCAGATTCAGACAATGATTTAGATTTCATTGTGATATCGTTGATATGAATCAGATTGTACATTGTTCAGACATTGATCAGATTGTATACTGAATTGAGTATTGATCAGAACAGATTGTATATTGAGTTATTCACTGATACAGTGTATTCGATATTGTCATTTCAGATTCGATATGGACAGAGTTGAATACAGGTCATCGTCTTCGTCATACAGGGACGACAAAGGTATAATTCATGTGATATTCGGGAAGCATAACTCAAAATAGATTAATTTGAGTTTCCCAATAAAATCACATACTAGATTATTGTTTATATTGCTACATGATTATGCTTCGATTATAGAATTATATTCAAGCAGGTAAGATCATTGTCGTATTCAGATATGAATATGATTATGCTTTGTTTATAGATTGTTATTCATTGCATTTAAGATAGGAAAGTCTTGACAGCCATTGTCAGACTTCTAGACGTTCGGTGTATCTCAACTTAGGAGTAGCCATTACTTATTGCCAGCCGTCGATACAGCTCGGACCGAAGTCTAGGAATAAGACGTACAGTCGCCCCGAGTGGTTGGGTAGGTGACAGCCAGTGACGTCTTATTCACCCCGGGATCCCTAGAGTTATAGATCGAGTCAAGTCTAGACATGATTTGATTAGGACTTCATGCTTATATGGATGTGGCTCCTAGATCATGGGACCCATCGTTATTGCTTCCAGTTGTGCTAGCATGTTTTTATGATTTAGATTGTTTATATGCATGTTTATCTGATTTGAGTTGCATGCTTAATTTCATAGATTATGAAATATATTGTGTTTATACATGATCGCATGTTTTATGAATTAGTTTGTTTATATACATGCTTACCATGTTTTATACTGAGATTTATTCTCACCGGAGTTATCCGGCTGTTGTCGTGTTTTGTATGTGTGCATGACAACAGGTAGGGCTGGATCAGGGTCGAGATGACGATGAGAGAAGACGAGTAAGCGTGGTGATTCCGGACTTGCAGTAGATTGGATTTTACTACTAGAACTTTAGTAGTGAACCTTAGATTAGAATGTTGTACATTATTGTATTTTAATACTGAATTTGTATTTTTATATACAGACATGTATAGTATTTAGATTCCATTACCTTCCGCAGTTATAATTTAAAAAGAAAATTTTTAGACCCTGTTTATCAGAACTGATAATTTAAATCCCAATAAAGATTAAGAAGATGATTAGCGTCCGGGTCCCCACAACAGGTGGTATCAGAGCATTAGGTACCAGAACAGTAGGTTCTAGAGCCGTAGGTTCTGTAGACTGAGATAGAAGAGAATGAGCGGGGTAGATTGAATTTTCTTCCTTGCATGTGATTGCTAGCATGAGATTTATTTTATTGTTGATTGAGATTGTGTGCTAGCATGAGATTATGTGTTTCTGCTTTGAGATACATGTTTCCCTGATTATTTGATTTGAATGGGTATTATGTATTCTTGAATATAAATCAGATCTGATTCCTGATCAGCAGTAAGATGATCAGAGAAAGATTGGAACAGATTGGTTGTACTGGATTACTAATGTTTTGGTAATCAGATATAGCCCCCGAAGGATTCCTGAAAAAGGCAGTACTTCGTATGATCAGATAGATAGATCAGAATCTCAGATAAATGTGTCAGAAACTCCAATGGAAACGAAGTTGAGAGAATTTCAGTTACTTCAGCCGCCGATTCTCAGCGGTATTGAGACATCGGAAGATTGTCAGCACTGGTTTGATGACATAGAAATACTGGTTGATTTACTTAATTGTTCAGATGAACAGAGAGTTAAATTGGTAGTTTATCAGTTACGAGAGGCTGCCAGAAATTGGTGGATTACGATCAGAGGCATATTAGAACTACATGGTACGGTGATCACGTGGGAAGTCTTCAAAGCTGAATTCTATCAAAGATTTTTCTCAGTTTCATACCGGGAGGACAAAAGAGCAGAATTTGAGAATTTGAGACAAGGTCAACTGAATGTTGAAGAATATGTGGCGAAATTCTCTACATTACTGCATTTTGCTCCTCATTTGGCTGGGAATGACGAAGCTGTAGTGAATCAATTCGTCAGAGGATTGAATTCAGAGATAGTTGCACTGTTGAACATGCAGCAACCTTATCATTTTGCCGATGCCTTGAATAAAGCAAAGAGGGCGGAGGCAAGTCTGATTAGACAATTGGGAAGGTTGAGCGTGAAGCAAACCCAGACACAGCAATACCCTCTACGATTTGAACGCGGCAGCACGAGTGGGAAGCAAGATTTGCTGAAAGCTCGAAAGAAATCGTTCAAGAAATTAGGAGGTGGTTCCTCTAGTTCCAGTGGTTCCAGCCCGAGCTATACTGGGGTGTATTGCAGGACTTGTGGGGGGAGACATCCCACAGAGCAATGCCAGGGAGTGACTGGTAGTTGCCATATTTGTAGATAGCCGGGGCACTTTGCTAGAGCCTGTCCCCAGAGAGGCTTCCGAAGAGGTTAGGAAGCAGAGTCATTGGTGATAATGACAGAAGAACAGACCCCGAACGTCATAGGTACTATTCTTTTATGATTATATTGCATATATATTGATACGTACTAATGCATTTTTATGAGTATCTATGATTGATTAGCATGGAGATATGCTGTACCTATTGGGTTTGTTGTACTGTAGTATTACTTTCCTTGATGGTTGAGGAAAATGATGATATCTAAGATTTTTATGATATATATATATATATATATATATATATATATATACTACAGTAAGATAAAAATGAGGTGAATAGATTGTGCTGTACTTGTGTTGTTGATGATCTGATTTAATTGCATTACTGATATGAAGATGGTGAACAAGTACAGAGATATGGTAGAAATTGTCCTAGAAATGGTAAGATTCAGACCAGATCTGGCTGATAAACGGAAATTTTCCGATAAGGATTCTAGATTCAGAATTCCTTTAATAATTGTATTGTTGATGACTCGATTATTACAGAAAGGAACAGATGGTATCCTTATGTATTCAGTAGACCTAATGAAATCGAGTTTAGCAACTACAGATTCGATAGTTACGTAAGGATTGATTGATATTTGCCTAGATAAGATTTCAGATGTGTTGATATCAGAAAGGTAGATTTCAGAATTGAATCGATACCAGGTAATGGTTATATACTAGAATTCAGTACAGAATGATATGGAAGATTAATAGAAGAGTACAGATTGCTAACTCTTATGTTCGGAGATATTCTGATGATTTTATGCTTGTTATATCTATGATATTTGATATGTTAGCAGCATCTGACTGGTTGAAATGAATATTTGAAGACTTTATTGAATATACAGAGAATGGTGATTATTGTATACAGAAATGGGTCAGGTATGAATCATAATTGAAACGGATTGTATTCAGCATATGTAATATCTGCAGTGTGTATACCGATTATTTACACAGTTGAGACAGAAATCAGCGACTGTAAACGACACAGATATCAGATATATCAGAATTAACAGAAATGTCAGAAAGTCAGAATTGCTGAGTTTTGCAGATTTTCTTATTCTCTTATTATGTTATATCTACTTGCGTATTGTTATTGTTCTAAATCAGTATTTTGAGACATCTTCTATTGTTTGGGAGCATATTCTATTTGCAGATGAGATATGGCAGATGATTTGGGCACTGTGAAGATTGATCAGTAGTCAGAATTATCAGTATTGCCAGCAATCGCTGTTTTATGAGTTTTCTTAAACTCACTAGATCTGTATAGGTTGTTTTTATTTCGAATCTGATGGATAGTACTGTGGTTTGCATATATGTTTGATACAGAATATTGTAAACAGTTGAGAGTTGCAACAATTCAGAAATGTGATATCAGAATGTTTCAGAATTATATAACAGAATTTGATATTTGTAGTCAGTGCCGAATACCAGGTAGGTATTTCTTCCTTAATTTCTTTTATTAACTGATTGGTTGGTACCGAACAGTTTGAATCAGATATCACAGATAGTGTCAGACATGCACAGTGATGGATTCAGTTTTCATTCGGATAGAAGACAGTTTTGATATAAACAGGTTAAATCAGTTAGAACAGAATTTGTACGGAAATGTTGGCAGAAATCATACTGATAAGTCTGAATCGCTAACAGAAAAAAGACAGAAAGATAGAAATCAGAAGATTATTACAGATTTTGTATATTCTGAATAGAAATGGGAGTACATTTCTATGGTTTTCGTAATGAAAGTACCGTCATTTTCTCCAGATTGAGATATGATATGATTATGATTGACATATTACTCAATCTATATCTATCAGTTTGTACCAGACTACGTACAAACAGAACTAGATGACATAGATCGATGTCAAAGAAATGTTCAGATGGAACAGAAAATTTAAGTAGATTATATCAGATTGTGATTTTGATTGAGTTTGTACTTGTGATAGAAGATATCATGAGCTCTTTCGCAGATTTTTCACAGATTGACAGGTAGTCAGAGTGTATGATTCAGATACTGACAGATATTGGTAGAGTTTTAGTGCTGGATGTTAGCACTAGTTGTTATGATTTATTGTCACTATATGACTTACTGCATGACAATAGTTATCAAGACAGTTCAGAATGGACAGATTAAAGAAACCAACATCGGATGATGATGCTTGGTATTTGAAACTGAAGATTTCATATGTCCTTGATTGGGATTAACGGGTTTGATAACAACTGCTAGTATTGTTTTGTTATGAACTGTGATTGGTTTATACGGATGTTGTATAACCAACATGGCAAGATTGATTCTGTCAGAGTTAGTTTAAGAAGTATTAGAATAGTATACTTTATGAAGTTTTATTCCAGAATTGAAATCAGAGATTGATACAAGAAAGAGATTTCAGAATGGATTCATTAAGAGAGGAGTTTGGATGTTAAACTCTATTATACATTTCTTCTCTTATATCTGAATTGATTGCTTATGAGTTCGAGGACGAACTCAGATCTAAGAGGGGGAGAAATGTAATGCCCGAGATTTAATCATTATAATCAGACGAGTGATTATTGACATGATTGAGGTTATAAGAACTTAAATGACGAGGTCGGGCGTCGTTGCATGGTTAGCCAAGAAATTGGGACAGAACCTTCGGCGCTCGAGCGGTAGAAAGAGACCGCCCGAGCGCCAATGCACCATAAGGTTAACCTTTGGAATGAATGTCTCGCGCCCGAGCGGTAGTTTTTGACCGCCCGAGCGCGAGAGGAGGATAGGATGAGAATTCGGACAGTATGTTCGGCGCCCGAGCGGTATATTTCAACCGCTCGAGCGCCACCTAAGAATGGTAAAAGGTAGCCACGTTGTGGTTACATGCATGGTGAGTGTATATATATATATATACACGATTCTTTCCTCAGAATTTAGTAGGAAACGAGAAAAGGGAAGCACGAGAAAGTAGTGAAAAATCCTTACGCCTTTTGTGAGAAATCCGTCCGTCTGATTTTGAATCCGACTTCAGTACTGTGTTCCTATCAACACAGGCTACAACTGGACGTAAGTTTTGTTACGTTTAGACATGTTTTGAATTTATGATATTGTCAGAATTGAATATGATTCAGATATAGTGTTTCTGCTACCGTAGACATTAAAGAATTGAAGTCAGATTACAAAACAGACTGTTTATGTAATTGTTATGATTTTTGAAAGATATTGACTGAGATTCTATATCAGAATTGTGTTATTATTCAGAGTATGATTGTATCGACACCGATTATGAGTTTCAGTATTATATTTGTGATGTTCAGATTGACGGGGTTACTCAGATTGTATTGTTATGCCGTCGAAACATCAACTGAGTTAGATTGATCAGATTCAGACAATGATTTAGATTTCATCGTGATATCGTTGATATGAATCAGATTGTACATTGTTCAGACATTGATCAGATTGTATACTGAATTGAGTATTGATCAGAACAGATTGTATATTGAGTTATTCACCGATGCAGTGTATTCGATATTGTCATTTCAGATTCGATATGGACAGAGTTGAATACATGTCATCGTCTTCGTCAGACAGGGACGACAAAGGTATAATTCATGTGATATTCGGGAAGCATAACTCAAATTAGATTAATTTGAGTTTCTCAATAAAATCACATACTAGATTATTGTTTATATTGCTACATGATTATGCTTCGATTATAGAATTATATTCAAGCAGGTAAGATCATTGTCGTATTCAGATATGAATATGATTATGCTTTGTTTATAGATTGTTATTCATTGCATTTAAGATAGGAAAGTCTTGACAGCCATTGTCAGACTTCTAGACGTTCGGTGTATCTCAACTTAGGAGTAGCCATTACTCCTATTGCCATCCGTCGATACAGCTCGGACCGAAGTCTAGGAATAAGACGTACAGTCGCCCCGAGTGGTTGGGTAGGTGACAGCCAGTGACGTCTTATTCACCCCGGGATCCCTAGAGTTATAGATCGAGTCAAGTCTAGACATGATTTGATTAGGACTTCATGCTTATATGGATGTGGCTCCTAGATCATGGGACCCATCGTTATTGCTTCCAGTTGTGCTAGCATGTTTTTATGATTTAGATTGTTTATATGCATGTTTATCTGATTTTAGTTGCATGCTTAATTTCATAGATTATGAAATATATTGTGTTTATACATGATCGCATGTTTTATGAATTAGTTTGTTTATATACATGCTTACCATGTTTTATACTGGGATTTATTCTCACCGGAGTTATCCTGTTGTTGTCGTGTTTTGTATGTGTACATGACAACAGGTGGGGCTGGATCAGGGTCGAGATGACGATGAGAGAAGACGAGTTAGCGTGGTGATTCCGGATTTGCAGTAGATTGGATTTTACTACTAGAACTTTAGTAGTGAACCTTAGATTAGAATGTTGTACATTATTGTATTTTAATACTGAATTTGTATTTTTATATACAGACATGTATAGTATTTAGATTCCATTACCTTCCACAGTTATAATTTAAAAAGAAAATTTTTAGACCCTGTTTATCAGAACTGATAATTTAAATCCCAATAACGATTAAGAAGATGATTAGCGTCCGGGTCCCCACAGCTGCGCTACTCTGATAAATCAAGTTTTATGTTGTCTTACGTCTCTTCAATCCTAATTAAATTTCCTACCAAAAACCTTGTTTGCGATTCACAACTTAAAACGACTTATGGAGACTTACTTTAACTTTACTATGATCTCGACTTCTAACTTTTCTCGCTGTTCCCAATATTAGAAATGAAGGTTCAAGCTTATCGTATTTTTACTTTTCTTATACTATACTCGTAATGTTCATCGAACTAATACATTAGCATCAAAATTTTTTTGATCAATTTCTATCCACGGCAATACACTTAAAAGTTAAATCTTATCTTACCTCATAATAATATTGGCCTACAACTCTTGAATCGAGTCTTTCCTTACAATACCAAGCTTATGTAACTTAGCTATTTACAAGTACATCTCAAATATAAAATTGTTGTCAACCTTTAATTTCGAGTAAGGGATACGACAAGTATAAAAGCCTATAAGATTTTTAAACAAAATAAATTATGACATCTCATTATAATAATGAGATATGATATACATAATTATTTAAACATATCTAATATTATATACACCATATTTTTACCATAAAATTATACAAATACATACATATACCAACGGTCATAAAACGGTAACAAACGGCTATATTTTTTTTTTCTCTCTATAAATACCATCTCACAAATTCATTCAATCACTCCAACTTTCTCTTCTTCTCTAAAACTTATTCTTCATCAAATTTTTCGAAGAAAAAGAAGATGACTCTTGCAAAGTTATTTTCAATTATTTTAGTTATTATATTTACGATTCTTGTATTTATCGGAGAATATCCTCCTCATGTTTTTTCTTTATTTTTACGATTACTTGTAATTGTTGTTTATCTATTACTTTGTATTGTAATATTCATTAATTAATAAAATGCATCGTGATTTGTCGTACCACCATGGCAAACTTTTAGATTTCTTACTCAATAAAAATCTTAATATTCATTGATTGATAACTTATGTTGAACACCACTAATTCCCTTTTGTATTTATTTCACCCACAAAAATTTCCGTACTAACAAATATTTCATACATTTTAAATTCAACTTACGCAATCCAAATAGTTTTAGATAACATAATTCCAACACACATATTTACTTATTCCCAATTTTCTTAATAACTTACAAAAAAATTTCTCAAGACCAGATGTCTACTTAAATCTTTTCATACATCTATCGAGTAACCTAACCATCGATCATACTCATCTTTCTAGAAAATAAAATTCCAACAAAAGTATAATCCTAGCTGTTAAGATCATTGATAAAAACTTATAACACATAAATCTTAAGTTCCCAAAAATTTTGCTAACTCATTGTCTACTCTTATAACTTAGTTAATTGAGCAACTTTTACCTCAAATCGTTATCATTCTAAATTCTTAATTTACCGCAACATTAATTCACTAGCGCCTAACTTTCGAGCCAAATATCAATTCATCTTACAACTCCCTTGATTACCATTTCTTATAATATTATAACCCAAATACTTCAAGGTTCTAATAATTCCTTTGAGCTTAAATCCTCGAGAATTCTTATCATTTAAACCATTCAGTTATCACTTACCGCTAAACTAGTTCTCTCAATTTCTTAAAATTGTAGCATAAATTCTTACTTTCCTCGAAAATTTTATCCAATTGTCCTAAAGTACAAAAATTTTACAATTACCCATAAGTTGTTGGCGTTCCTAATTCCATCTTATAGATTTCTCGTAACATAAAGTTCAATAATTTTAAGCTTATTAAACCAAAAATCAATTCCATAACCTCGAAAAGCTACTGATCTTACTCAAGTGTTCCTTAAAAGTTCGAACTAAATCCTCAAAAATTTCGAAATTTTCAAAAGTTCCCAAAATTTATATTTTTGGCCCTACAACTGTTTGAAATTTGCATCTTCGTACCCATAAATTTTTCGACTTAACCTCATTAACTTTAAAATTCTTGAACTAAAAATCTAATCCCAAAATTTGGTAAATTCGAAAATAATCCCTTAGAATATTGCTTTGCACTTAGGTCTTTAAAATTCTCAATTCATGTAATTCAATCCTTAAATATATCTAGATAGAGCATACACTTTAAATAAATTCTACGTCTTTATACTTCCAAAGATCGTCGTAGTCTTCAAATCATTAATCCTTACATGAAATCTTCAAAAATTAATTAAGCTAGCAACCACGAATCATTTGTAATTCTTAGAAAATATACAAGTCCCAAAAGTATTCATAATTGTCAAGTTTAACTTGTGACCCACGAGTATAACATCAGTACTACTAATCCAAAAATTAATATTGACAAATCATTTCTAACATTGACAAATCATTTCTAACTTTTCTCGACTCCCAAAAGCAAAATTATTACTCATGTCCAAGTCCACCACACCAGCATGCAAGAAAATTAAATAATTTTCCATTTCATGTCGTAACATGCATAAAGATTTTAAAGATTCAATCTCGAATCACAACAACAGATAAATCTGCAATCTAAAAAGTATGTCATGTAAACATACAAGTGATAGTATTTAAAACATGCACATGCTGAAATCATAACTTCATGCTTACTACTTAAAAGACTTTAAAACTTTAAAACTTACAGGCTTGAGGTGTGACTTCGTGAGCTTCTTGCGACTGGCAGTAGGCATAACCCTTTACAAGAAAACCGCTCTGATACCAACTGAAACGTACCGTACTTCTACTACTTCAAAATTTGCGGAAAAATTAAAAATTTTTTTAAACATAAAATTTCATACGGTCGTCACTTGTTATTTAACTTAATATATTAAAATCAACATTCCCAACTAATATTTTCCAACAAAGTACTTATTTCAAATCATCTCACATCCAACATAAAAACATAGTATTTTAAAGTTTTCATAAAACATAAACATAGTGGTCCTCGGGTTTACCCTTCCGCTCAGTCCAAGCCTGCCCCTTGGTCGCCACCTCCTGTCTCCTCATCAACATACTCACCTGCATCGATCAAGTCTAGTGAGTCTAAAGACTCAACACGTATAAACTGAGAATAACGAGTATTACATAATAAAACCACATACAACTTCAAAATACAACATATATACTTGAAACTTAAACTTTGCGTAATAAACTTGAACTCTTAATAAACTTAAACTTTCATAATAACTTTGAACTCTCATAAACTTCTTTGAACTTGAACATACATACTTTGAAACTTGAACTTGCATAATAACTTGAACTTTCATAAACTTGAGCTTTGCATAAACTTTGAACATACATGCATACATAATATGACGTGCCATCACATAAACTTTTCTTTAAACATGCTTTCATACTTCAACATACTTAACTTCATCATTTTGCGTAGAGGATGTTTCAAAGCAAGTGACCCTTAACATAATAAATATCTGATCAGACAAACCACAGTACTGGGCTGACAGGGACGTATCCACTGTCACATACATGAGATCCCTGTTCATAATTTAACAGGCCAGTTGATCCACGTTCATAATTTAACGCTTCACAACCACGATCTAACCCGTTCATAATTTAACGGGAGGATTGGTCCCCATTCATAATTTAACGCTTTCCAATCCTAACTTCAAACCCGTTCATAATTTAACGGGGTGGAGAGGTCCTCGGCCACGTTCACCGACTTCCAAACCCATTCACTTTTGGTCACAAGACATTTAGCATACCTCAAAAACTTCAAATATTTTCTTTGCACGTCATACATACTTACTTTGCATTGAGGGATTTGTTGGATGTCAATCGGGTCGTTGCTGCAACATACTAATATGAATACATAAACTTAACTTGTACAACTTAAACGTAAATGTCATGCTTAATCCCAAGCTAAATAAATTCTTAGAACATTCTATAATTTCCCATGACATAACCCTGTAAAACATCATATTAAACCATGGTATAAAACCTCAAATCAAACCTTAAATAATAAAAGAATATACCTAAAATCTGAAGGTACACGGACCCCGTCCCTAGGTCCGTATCATGGTCCGTGTCCGTGCGCTTAAAAATTGTTGTGATGAAATAAGAAGGCACGGACCCCGTGCCTCCCTCCGTGTCTGGGTCCGTGTCCGCTCTGTTCGACGAATTATTTTATGAAAATTTTTCGACATATCTATTCTCCCAATTAACACATAATGCATCAAGATTCATCACTATGAGACCATTCTAGGACACCATAACAATGAACTAAACTTTTATAATCACCCTACAATTCATACGACCCAAAATACTGTCATTTATATTAAAGTTTATTTCTTACGACTTCTTAATAATTCAAGCTCTTAACGACATGAATCAAAACCTCAAAAATACTCTAAACATCATTACTAACTTTCTTATATGCAGCAACGATCACCCGTCGATCTCCAACAAAGCCTGCAACATAAAAACTTCAAGAACATATTAAAATTCATAACTTTCTTGAAACACGATTTGAGCAGTCATACTAAAAACTCCATAACTCACTCATTTTTAATCCAAATAACTCGAATTTTATATCAAATCGAACGTATCAAAAAGATCTACGTTTTTGTAGTTAAAAGTTTTCTCAAAATCTTTACTGAAAAAATCGCAGTATTTTTCAGAACAGCAAAAACGTTTCTAAAAAAATGCAGTTTGAGCAGTCCTACGAAAAACTCCATAACTCACTCAATTTTCTTCCAAATATTTTGAATTTTATATCAAATCGAAGGTATCGAAAAGATCTACGTCTTTGTAGTTGAAAGTTTTCTCAAAATCAATACCACAAAATCGCAGTATTTTACAGAACAGCAAAAACGTGAATTTGGTGATCCAAAATTGTTTCAAACTTGATCTAGACGTGATTGCTCAAACTTCTACGCATCGCACATATAATTTTCGCATAAATAACAACACAACGCATAATATGACAAGATCGATGCATCAAGAACAGAATATACGTGCCTTTTGATATTTAAAAATACCGTAACGACGATACCGAAGCGGAAACGGAGCGAGAGATGATTCCGGACGATCGTGGCTCGATTTTCTTGAAATAAAAGTGAACTAAAATTGCTGGAAATTGTAGAGAAAAGAACGATACTTGTTGATGGAAAAGGGAAAAGAAATAATGAAGATTGCTTGAAAGGAAAGAGTTTTAGAAACATTTCTTTCCCTTAGTCAAAAGGTTTGATGGAAAAGAAATGTGTTGTGTTTTGTTGTTTGTGTGTATGTAATATACGTGTAGGTGTGTGTGTGTGAAAATGTGTGAGTGTGTTTGTGAGTCAAAGTTTGTGTGCTTGTGTGTTGATATATATATATATATATATATATATATATATATATATATAATATATATATAATTAAATATATGTGTGTGGTGTGTTTGCATCCATCTATATAATTGATAAGCATAAGGTGTGTATAATAGCCGAGCCCGGTGTATGGTATGGTTTAAGATTTTGTATGATTATTGGCAATTTGGGTAAGTTTAAGTATAGTTTGGATGTTAAGAGTTTCGAGTTATGATTTATAGTATGGTTGGTTATAGATGATGTGCAGTGTTATTGTAGCGGCGTTACAATTAAATTCATGATAAATGGTATATTGATCCAAATGAGGTGAGGCCAATTGGAGTGGTTAGATAAGACATAAGGCTATAACTTCCTTATTTTGAGTTTTGTTCAAATCATTGTGGAAGGTAAGCCAAAAGTGTCCCGAAGAGTGTTGTGTGTTTCGACGTTCCTCCAGTGACACAGGTTGGGAGATTTAGCATAACTTTTTACTCAAACCTCCAAATGATCTGACATTTTGAGGGAGTCAAGATAAGACATAGATCTACAACTTTGTAGTTTACCACTTTTTCTAATTCAGACGGGAAGAAGCGTTTTTGAGGCGATCTTTGAAGTAGCTGTGCACAGAGTACGCGGTGGCAGGACCGATGCAGGAGCGCACCCGCGGTCCTTAACGGAGCGCACCCGCGGTCTTAGTGGTCCAGGAAATGTTGGTTTGGTCGAAGGCATGGCGCACCCGCGGTCCTTGGAGTGCCGCACCCGCGGTCTTGCTTTTTGGAGGTATGGTCGAGATTTAAAGTAACTTTTTGGATGATTTGACTTCATTTCTCTTCTTCTTTCCCCTTCAATCTCGTTTTTCTCTCTAAGGAGCAAGGGTTTTCTTCCATTTCATCCATTTCCTACCTTTGATTCTTGGATCTAGTTCGATTTTCGACTTGAGATCGAGGTTCTCCGTGGTATAAGGAAGCTAAGGTAAGCTTTTGGTGCGATTCTTTTAAGGTTTTGGGTAAGAGTTGACTTGGGTTGTTGTTCTTGTTGGATTTATGGATTAATTAGCTTGTAATCTTGGATATTGAGTTGATGTTGGTGTTATTTATGGATTATTGTTGTAGGTGGTGAACCAAGAGCTAAGTTTGAGGTGTTCTATTGGGTTGTAAGTGGAATTTCATCCCTTGTGCTCACATGATGTTATATGTATTGTGTTTCAAAGGTTTTAATGTGTTATTCCCTTCAATTGATTCATTGTTATGTATTAATTCCATTGATATGTATATTGGAGGCATTTTATGTCTCATTATTGTTCAAAGGGAATAAAAGAGAAAAGAAAGAGTTTCAAAGTGATTGTTAAAGCCAAAGAGAGTTTAAATGTTTCTATTGGATTGATAAATACATAGTCAGATAATTGCATGCAATTAGTTGATCAACAACCATAGGCTTATATCCCTCACAGTTATCGATTTATATCGATGGGATATTTGCAACCACAGTCAGAGATACTATTGATATCAATCCAACCAGAGAAAAGAGAATACCATCCTATTGCTATGTTATTGCTACAGTATTCATGTTTCAGAGTTGATGGTATTTATGATTTTAAAGTCATGATTTACAGAATATACTATATATCATTGCTATGTAAGAGTTCCACTTGCTGAGATTTATTCTCATTTCAGTTATTTCATGTGATGCAGCTAAGAGTGACGGACCAGGACAGTGATCGTGGATGGGGGTCATATGCATACACCGTTGGAAGGAAGATTATTTTGCAAATATTTTGGGACATGATCATAAGAATGATTGTTTTGTATTTTGTATTTCAATTGAATGATCATGTATTTATTTTGTAAACATTTTATGAAATGTATTTTGAAACTCCTTCCATTTGAAAGAAAATTTTAAATTCCGCTGTATTTTTATCGTTACGGGTCAGGGTGTCACAGTGTGTGTGATATACGTATATGTGTATATATATATATATATATATATATATATATATATATATATATATATATATATATATATATACACATATACATAAAATAATCATGCCAATTAAAATATTAAACAAATTATCAAATTAAAATAAAATTTTAATCCTTTAAATAAATTTACTAAAATTTTCTAATTTTAAAATAAAATGTTCCAATACTAATTCTTTAAAAGTTTAAAAATCCTAACATTACTAAATACATGAATTAGATCTTTAAATTACTAAAACTAAATAATTCATTTAAAATACCCCATCCTTAACTTAAAATAAAATACCGCATTAAAATTTACTAAAAATCGTCCCGGTCTCCTTTCCTCAATCTCGCCTCGAATAATCGTCTGAAACATAAAACTCAAGAAACATTTTAACATACATTAAATAAACATAAATAATTAAAATAATAAATTTCATAAATTAAATGAAAGCATGCATTAAAATCCTTTAATAAAATACATAAGAAATTTAATAACTTGCACGCACGTGGTTCATATGGACTTAAAATTTTCGGGACTTCACATTTGCATACCATGTACAATGTTCCCTCTCAAACAGTTGCTCGTCAGGAAACCAATCATTAATAGCTTGATCTACACAGTCATTACTAACAAGCTCTAGTCTAGATAAATGATCCGCCACCACATTCTCAACACCTTTCTTATCTTTTATTTCCAAATCAAACTCTTGTAACAGTAAGATCCACCGAAGTAAGCGTGTCTTTGCATCTTTTTTAGCAAGTAAGTATTTAAGGGCAGAATGATCAGTGAATACAATTACTTTGGACAAAACAAGGTATGAATGAAATTTGTCAAGTGCGAATACTACTGCAAGTAATTCCTTTTCAGTTGTTGCATAATTCAATTGAGCCTCATCTAAGGTCTTACTTGCATAGTAAATTGTGTGAAATACCTTGTTTTGCCGCTGGCCAAGTACGGCCCCCACTGCAGTGTAACTGGCGTCGCACATGATCTCGAAAGATAGATCCCAATCCGGTGCTACCAAGACAGGAGCCGTCACCAAGCGTTCCTTCAGATTCTTGTATGCCTGTAAACAGTCAGAATTGAAATCAAATGGCACATCTTTCATAAGTAAGGAAGATAGAGGTTTGGAAATTTTTGAAAAATCTTTTATAAAACGCCGATAAAAACCGGCGTGGCCTAGAAAACTTCTAACTCCCTTTATGGACGCCGGAGGTGGCAAGTTCTTGATGACTTCAACTTTCGCCTTATCCACCTCTATTCCGTGCTCCGAAATCTTGTGCCCTAGGACAATTCCCTCTTGTACCATGAAGTGGCACTTTTCCCAATTCAGCACCAAATTTGTCTCCTCACATCTCACTAACACCACCCTCAAGTTCTGCAAACAGTCATCAAAAGAAGGGCCGAAAATAGAGAAGTCATCCATAAAAATTTCAAGAAAAGTTTCTATTATATCATGGAATATAGCGGTCATGCAACGTTGAAATGTGGCAGGAGCATTACAAAGACCAAACGGCATGCGGCGAAAAGCGAAAGTTCCATAAGGACAAGTGAAAGTGGTTTTCTCTTGGTCCTCAGGTGCAATGGTGATTTGATTATACCCCGAATACCCATCTAAAAACAATAAAACTCATGACCCGCTAACCTCTCAAGCATTTGATCAATAAAGGGAAGGGGAAAGTGGTCTTTTCGGGTGGCATCATTCAATTTTCTATAATCAATGCACACACGCCATCCCGTAACAGTTCTAGTGGGTATTAGTTCATTATTATAATTTGCAATCACAGTAATCCCACCCTTCTTTGGCACACACTGAACCGGACTTACCCATGCACTATCAGATATAGGATAGATAATACCTGCATCGAGAAGCTTAATCGTTTCAGCTTTCACTACCTCTTGCATCTTTGGATTTAATCTTCTCTGAGGTTGCACAAGAGGTGAGTACTTGTCTTCCATCAATATTTTGTGCATACAGACTGATGGATTGATCCCTTTGATATCCGCCACCTTCCACGCAAATGCACCCTTGTGCGCTTTCAAGACTTTTAACAGTTTGTCCTTCATCACATCTGTCAAAGCAGCAGAAATAATGACAGGTAAGGTGTTATGCTCACCTAGGTATACGTACTTTAGGTGTGGAGGCAGTGGCTTCAGCTCGAGCGTCGGTGGCTCCTCCAGGCTTGATTTCTGTGGGATCAAGTCTTTTCGATCTCCCAAATTTTCCAACCTCATCTTTATTGGCTTTCTCCACGGATGGTTGGCATTCAAGTATGCCACTATTTCAGCTTTTTCGTCGTCCAAATCATCTTCTGCCAATTCAGTAGTGATAGCAGCCTCCAAAGGATCTCTCAAAGCATCCTGCACATAGTTAGACACAGAGGCATCAAAAGCATCAATTCTATAACAACTATCAGAATGCAGTGTGTGCCTAAGTGCATTAAAAACATCAAAAGTAATCTCTTCCTCGCCCACTCTCAATCTCAACTTCCCTTCTTGCACATCAATCAGTGCCTTGCCAGTCGCAAGGAACGGTCTCCCCAAAATTAGAGGCGTCTCTGTATCCTCCTCCATGTCGAGAACCACGAAATCCGCAAGGAAAATGAATTTGTCCACTTTCACTAGCACATCCTCAATCACTCCGCGGGGGTACTTAACAGATCTGTCAGCCAGTTGCAAGGACATCCTCGTCGGCTTAGGCTCTCCCAACCCAAGTTTCCTAAACACAGACAATGGCATAAGATTAATACTTGCATCAAGATCACATAATGCCTTATGAAAAACAACATCACCAATCATGCAAGGAATAGAGAAACTCCCTGGGTCTTTTAGCTTCGGTGGGATTTTGTTTTGCACCAAGGCGGAGCAATTTTCAGTTAAGTTCACTGTCATGTGACCCTCCAACTTCCTCTTATTTGCTAAAATATCCTTCAAAAATTTAGCATAACTAGGCATTTGCATTAAAGCATCGGCGAAGGGAATATTGATATGCAATTTTTTAAACACCTCGAGAAACTTACCGAATTGTGCATCTAGTTTTGCTTTTTTCAATGCAGCAGGAAAAGGAGGAGGTATAACAATTTTAGGTTGTGCAGTGGGTGCTGGTGTGGAATTAGAAGACTTACCTTTTGATGTCTCAGTCGGTTCATCCGGAATTTGAATTTTTTCCTTTCCCTTCGACTCCAAAATTTTCCCACTCTTCAACTCAATGTCCTTCACTTGCTCTTTTGGATTAGTCTCGGTATTACTTGGCAAGGTGCCCGGCTCTCTACTTGCTATCATCTTGGCAAACTGTCCAATTTGATTCTCGAGCCCTTTTATCGATGCATCTTGGTTTTGAATTCTAGTTTCAGTGGATGAAATAAACTTAGACATCATTTGCTCCAAGTTGGACTTTTCTTCTCTAGGAGGATCGGATCTGTACATCGGTTGTTTCCCATATTGTTGTCCTCCTTGCGGTCTATTCTGACTGTTTTGACCGCCCCATGAGAAGTTGGGATGTTGCCTCCACCCAGGATTGTATGTGTTCGAATAAGGGTCATGCCTTGGGCGGTTTTGGACTCCCACTTGGTTCACTGGTGCCTCATTTTGCACATAGAATGGATTGTCATCTTGACAGTCCTTCGCATAGTGTTCCCCTCCACACTTTTCACAGAATATTTCTTGAAGACGCATCGCCGTGCCACCCACATTCAAGCTGTCTATTTTCCTGTTTAAAGCATCAAGTTTTGCAGTAATAGCAGAAAAATCATTTACCTGGTGCACTCCTGCACTCTTCCGCTGGTTGTTTCTTTCAGATTGAGGATGATAGCTGCTAGCAGCCATCTCCTCTAACAATTCATATCCTTCCTCCGCGGTCTTTCTCAACAGGTTTCCACAAGCAGCCGCATCTATCATAGTATGGTTAGGAGTAAGCAAACCATAATAAAATGTTTGAACGACTAACCCAAGTGGTAACTCGTGATGTGGGCATCTTCGTAGTAGATCCTTGAAGCGTTCCCATGCCTCATATAGAGATTCCTGATCGAATTGAGCAAATGTTGTAATGTCTGCCCGCAGCTTCATGGTCTTGGAGGGAGGGAAGTATTTGATGAGAAAGGCTTTCGCCATGTCATCCCACGTAGCGATCGAACCTACATGCAAACAATTTAACCACGCTTTAGCTTTGTCACGTAAGGAGAAAGGAAATAAACGTAACCTAACAGCATCATCAGAAACTCCATTGAATTTAAAAGTATCGCAAATTTCAAGAAAATCCGCGATGTGCGTGTTTGGGTCATCCATTGCAGTTCCTCCAAATTGGACCGTGTTCTGAATCATCTGGATTATGGCTGGCTTGATTTCAAAGTGATTTGCCCGCACGATAGGCCTCACAATGCTAGGGCGTGCACCCTCCAAAGAAGGCTGGGCATACTCCAGCATCGGTATGCGGCGTGGTATCTCAACTTGTCTATTGTCACGCTGTTCCTCTCCACGTTCTTGCTCGTGTCTTTCCATCAGTTCTTTCAGTCTTTCTTGTTGTCTCCGCCTTCGGAAATTTCTTTCAATTTCAGGATCAAACTCAAGCTCCACGTCAAGTGACTTTGGCATGCACTGGAAGAAATATCTGTAATAAAATATGAAGTGTTATCTCAAGAGAAATAAAATAATGCTAAAGGAAATAACTAAAAATAAAATTGTAGATTAACAGTCCCCGGCAACGGCGCCAAAAACTTGATCGAGCAAAACTTGCACAGTGAAATCCCCAATAAAATATGATTTTGTATGCTCAAAAATTAATCGCAAGTGCACGATGTCAAGTAGTAATATAGTGTACAAGAGTACGAGTATCGTTCCACTGAGGACTGTGTTTAACAATTATTATTTTCAGTTATTTAACATTTAGCAACGAAAATTGAGTTGTGTGATTATTCCTACTATACTCAAATAAATATGCAATTAAAATGATTCAATAAGTAATGAATGAGAATTTAATCTAAAATGTTGAGTTAAAATTCAATAAGAAATGGATTTGTTGGGAATCTCGGTTCACCTACCCCTCGTTTATTAATCAATTCGTTCGATCGTGATCTACGCTTCCGACAAGATTTCCTAATATATTGAACATACTCTCCCGAGCTATGTCAAACTAATTCTACTCAATGAAGTAATTAAATGTCTTTAATTATTTATCAAGAGCAAATAGCATTTCGATCTATGAAATCCCCTAGTTTTCGACCCTAAGGACTATGACTATCGGCCGTATCCAATTTCATATATCTATGTAAATTGTAGATCCGTGGATTATACTACTCGATCCTATCACTCGTTATTCTCTCGAACTCACTCGTGATATGAAAACGTCGTTAAAGTTAGCTACGCTTTAATGACACAGTAAAACAGTAGTAAAATCAAGAATAATGCACAATCGAAATATAAATTAATTCACATCAACGTTTGGGGTACGTAGGATCCTCTTTAATCCCAACAAATAATAAAGTTTAGCTACTAGAATTCATGATCAAAAATCAACAAAACAAAGTTCAAAAGATGAAAACAAAGTTAGAAATACTAGAGTTGACGAAAAACGCGAAGAACGACGCCCGGAAAACTTCAAATCTTCACTCCAAGCGCAAAGTGCTCTCCAAACTTGCGGCGGCTCAAGAACAATCTCTCAATCTGTCTGAATGCCCCCCAAAAAGTCGTCCACCAACCTTACCATATCATTTCCTTCAGAAAATAAGGAATGGAATCGAGCATGATATTTTCCAAAAATAGGTGGCGCTCGGGCGGTAGAAAAGTACCGCTCGAGCGCCACACCTTCTGTAAAATCTCTTGGGATGTGCGGCATTCGCGCTCGGGCGGTAAAGAATTACCGCTCGAGCGCCAACCTTTCTGTAGAATTTTCTCGGCTTTCACCTCTCGTGCTCGGGGGGTACAATTTCACCGCCCGAGCGCCAACTCTTCTGCCCTTCTTGTCTTGACTTGGCACTTGGCTCCGATTTTAGTTCTTCCGGCCGTTTTTCCTGCAAATTAATTACCCAATAGTGAGATATGATAATATGTAATTGATTACTCTAAAATGAACAGAATGTAAATGAAATGCATGCATGCACAATGCAAACACAATTAAAATTGATGCAATAAAATGCGTAAAAACCACTCCTATCAGTGGTTGAGAAAGTTTTTGATGATAGTATTCCAATAGTTGATGAGTTGAATGATGTTGGACGATACACAGTAAAGGCTGAATCATTAGGTGGGAAAGAATTGTCTAATTTGTCTACTATGGAGAAGGAGAATAGACAAGGATAAATTATTGTGCATAAATTTCTTGAGGAACAAAATGTTTCATTAATTCAATTGAATCCAAATGTCCTTGAGATTCAATTGACACTTCATGAATTGAGTGACAAGAAATGTGAAATGGCCGAAAGAAAGAGAGAACAAAAGAATGAGATGACCATCAAAATAACAAAAAAAAAGTTGAGATGAGAGAAGAAGAAAAAGAAAAAGAGGCTAAAGAAAAAGTAAAGAAAAATAATTTGAAGGCCCAAAAGAGTGAGGTTGAGAGTTGCTTATTCTTGCATAAACCCTTTCAAGTACATTTGTACAAAGTGGTTTACTATCATTGTGATGATATAGCCGGTTCAATCTCGAACATTGTTATTTCTCATTTGCAGGATTGTGATGAAGTTGTGATAAGGAGGTAAACAAGTTTTGATGATGGGACAATGTGATGGGATAACCCATGTGATGTTGGGAGCAATCACCGTGAGGTAAGCTGTAACGTACCGTACTTTTTACTACTAAAAAAATTGCGGAAAAATTAAAAAATTTCTTAAATAAACGTGAACATCCAAAATTTGATAAAAGAAGTAATATGTACGTCTCACGAGTTGTTGCAACAAAATATTTGAAAGTTGAAGTTTGAAAAGAGTATTAAATGTTTGCATAAAACATAAAACATGACGGTCCTCAGGTTAGCCTCCCGCTCAGCCCAAACCTGCTCCTCGGTCCCCACCGTCAGTCTCCTCATAAACATGCTCACCTGCATCGATCAAGTCTATCAAGTCTAAAAGTTCAACAAGTATAAACTGGAAATAACAAGTACTACATAATAAGATCAAAAGCAACTTTAAAATAGGACATACATACTTTAAACTTGAACTTGCATGATAAAACTTGAACATACGTACATACATACTTAGACGTGCCATAAAATTTTCTTAAACATGCTTGCATACTTGAACATATTTGAACACACATAACTTCATCATTTTACGTAGAGGCATGTTTCAAAACAAGTGACCCATAGCATAATTCGCCTGATCAGACTAAACCACAGTACTGGGATGACATGGACGTATCCATTGCCACATACATGAGATTCCCGTTCATAATTTAACGGGTGGATTGGTCCCCGTTCATAATTTAACGCTTTCTAATCCTAAACATAATTTGGTCACAAGACATTTAGCATATCTCAAAAACTTAAAATATTTTCTTGCGCGTCAACATACTTACTTGACGTTGAGGTATTCGTTGGACTTCGATTGGGGACGTTGCTGCACATAATAAATGAATTTAAAATACTTAACTTGCATTGCTTAGACGTAGGTACACATGCTCAACACCAAACTCCATAAATAACTTAAGACGTTCTAAAACACTTGGGAATTGACCTCATTTAAATCAATGTACTAAACCATCACATGAAATACCAATGCAAACAATTAAGTTTTCCCAAAACATGAAGGACACGTACCCCGGGTCTGGGTCCGTGTATGGGTCTCTGTGTGTGCGCAAAGAAAGTACCAACAAAAGGAAGGGACACGGACCCCGTGCCCTGATCCGGCCGTGTATGTGTGCAAAAAAGGATACTCGGAAATAGAAGGGACACGGACCCCGTGCCCAGGTCCGGCTCCGGGTCCGTGTAGATGCGCAAAAATGGCACCAATAAGAAATAAAGGCACGGACCCCGTGCCAGGGTTCGTGTCTGGGTCCGTGCACCTGCACAAGTTTGAAATCCACAAAAATTTAATACACGTATTGCTTAGCACTCTAAACTCGATCGTACAGACTATGAACCGACACCCCGAGACCCATCTTAGCATGCCATAACATCGAACCAAATTCACACAAACACCCAAAGCAACGACGTCCACCCTACGACCGTACAATTCAAAAAACGTGGCAATTGACATCAACTCGTTTCCTACGAATTCTAATGCATTCGAATGCCTATCGACACTAAACGACATATCAAATAACATCCCAACATCATACTAAGCATACCTAGACACAGCAACGATCACCCATCGATCTCCAACGAAGCCTGCAACAATAAAATCTCAAGAACACATCAATACATAGTTTTCTGAAAAACGCAGTTTGAGCAGTCCCACGAAAAAAATCATAGCTCACTCAATTTATATCCAAATATTTCGAATTTACTGTCAAAACGAAGGTATCAAAAAGTTCTACATCTTTGCGTTGAAAGTTTTATTAGAATCACTACAGAAAAATCACAGTATTTAAAAGAGACAGAAAAAACGAGTTTTCAGATCTAGAAATTATCTCAAAACTGATCCAAACCATTTTCCGCTCAAACGACGAATGTTACACATACATTTTTTACGCATAAAAATAACACGACACATAATATGATGAGATCGATGCAGAAATAACATAATATACGTGACTTTTGATAATTTGAAATATGGTTACGATGATACCGAAGTGGGGAGAGATGCGAGGTTGATCCGGGACGATCGTGGGGCTAAAATCTTTGAAGAAAACACAAGAAAATACGCTGGAAAATTAGAGGGGTAGGGGCGGCTGCTGAAAATGGAAAAACCCTGGGTTTTCTCTCTTTTAAAAATCTGAAAATAAGATGTGTTGGGTGTGTTGTGTGTTTTATTGTGTGTAAAAACATGTAAGTGTGTGTGAGTGTGTGTCACGTGTGTGTGGGTTTTTAATTAGGAGAAATTAGTGCTAAATTAACTAATTAAAATACTAATTAAAGGTTAACACACACTAATTTAATCAATCTCCTCAATTAAAATAATTATTCACTAATATTAAAAGTTCTAAACTCTTAAATAATTAAATACATAAATAAGGCTTTTAAAATACTGAAACTTAATAAATTATTTAAAATGTCCAATCCTTAACTTAAAATAAAATACCACATTTTAAATTGCTAAAAATAGTCACCGGTCTTTTCCTCGATCCCGCCTCGAATAATCGCCTGAACATGAAACTCGAAAAACATTTTAACGTGCATCACATAAACATAAATAATTAAAAACAATGCATTTAAATAAATTATGCATGTCTAAAACTCAATTTAAACTTAAATAAATGCTTTAACAATTAAATAAATACATGGGTTATACGTGTACTGAATTTGGGCACTACAGTTCCTCCACACTTATAAAAATTTCGTCCTCGAAATTAAGTCTTACCGAACAACTCCGGGTAGCGAATCCTCATATCTGCTTCCGCCTCCCAAGTGGCTTCCTCCACTGATTGATTTAGCCATCGGTTGTTCCGAATTCTCCGCTCCTGCCTGTCTAGGATTTGGACGGGTCTTTCCTTACATGACAGGTCTGGAGCCAACTGCAACGGCTCATAACTCAGAACATGCCAAGGGTTAGCTAGATATTTCCTCAGGATCGAGACGTGGAACACATTGTGTACCCCGGCCAGACTCGGCGGGAGGGCAACACAATAGGCTAGTGTCCCAACTCTGTCAAGAATCTCAAAAGGTCCAATAAACCTCAGACTCAGCTTGCCTCTTTTCCCAAATCTCATAACACCCTTTATGGGTGCTATCTTTACAAAAACGTGATCACCTACGGCAAACTCGAGGTCTCTTCTCCTCTTATCGACATAGCTCTTTTGGCGACTCTGGGCGGTCTTCATTCTGTCTCGAATCTTGGCCACCACATCTGCAGTCTGCTGAACTATCTCCGGACCAAGTTCTGCTCTTTCACCGACTTCATCCCAATGAATCGGCGATCTGCACTTCCTTCCATACAACGGCTCGTGGGAGCCATACCTATAGATGATTGGAAACTGTTGTTGTAGATAAACTCCACTAGAGGTATATTTGATTCCCAAGTCCCCTAGAAATCGATCACACAGGCTCGCAATAAGTCCTCCAAAATCTGGATCACTCGCTCAGACTGGCCATCTGTCTACGGGTGAAAAGCTGTACTAAAAAGTAATTTCGTCCCCATGGCTTCATGTAAGCTCTTCCAAAAGGACGATGTAAACCTTGGGTCCCTGTCGGATACAATAGAAACTGGGATTCCATGCAACCGAACTATCTGCTTGATATAGAGCTCCACATACTGCGTCACGGAGAAAGTCGTCTTCACTGGCAAGAAGTGTGCCGACTTCGTGAGTCGATCCACTATAACCCAAATAGAATTGGATCTCCTGAATGACCTTGGCAACCCAACCATGAAATGCCTCAGCTTACTCTGGGCATCATTAGCTATCAGGGGTACAAAGTGACACCCCCTCTCAAACTTCCCGACGAAGTCTGCCACGCTGCTGTCTCCCTGCCGCAGCGACATGAACTCCCTAGTCAATCTGGAGCATACTTCCTCAGTGAAGTACTTGGAGTAGAACACCTCCTTCAAACCACTCCAAGACAACACTTGCAAGTTGACTGCCACGGACGCACTCTCCCACCATAGTCTGGCGTCCCCTATCAGAAGGAACGTGGCACACCTGACCCTACCTGCATCGGTCAGTTCCATAAACTCAAAGATTACCTCGCTGGACTTAATTCATCCCTCAGCTATCATTGGGTCAGCGGTACCCGAAAACTCCTTTGGGTTCATCCTCCTGAACCTCTCATATACTTCCTCTGGCCTGGGCCTCGCCCCAGCGTCCACTGCAGCCTGGCTCCCCGCAAACTGTGCGAAGAACTGAGTCATTCCTGCAAGCATCTGTGCCTGCATGTCTGGAGGTGGAGGCGGAGGAGCGTCGCTTCTCTCCTCTCGAGGCTCTCTGTCCTCATCCCTTGCTTCGCGGTCGATCACACGTCTAGGAGGCACACTGTTCCAATAATTTACACGACACGTAAACCCCACATGCATGAACATGATATAGACAATATAAGATGCACATACTTGAACTTAAAAATATGCACATGCTGAAATCAGAACTTATGCATACTATATCATAAATTTGAAACCTTAAAACTTACAGACTTGAGGTGTGACTTCGCGAGCTTCTTGCGACTGGCAGTAGGCATAACCCTTTACAAGAACACGGCTCCGATACCAACTGTAACGTACCGTACTTTTTACTACTAAAAAAATTGCGGAAAAATTAAAAAGTTTCTTAAATAAACGGGAACATTCAAAATTCGATAAAAGAAGTAATCTGTAAGTCTCACGAGTTGTTGCAACAAAAGATTTGAAAGTTGAAGTTTTACTAGAGTATTAAATGTTTGCATAAAACGTAAAACATGACGGTCCTCGGGTTAGCCTCCCGCTCAGCCCAAGCCTTATCCTCGGTCCCCACCGTCAGTCTCCTCATAAACATCCCCACCTGCATCGATCAAGTCTAGTGAGTCTAAATACTCAACACGTATAAACTGGAAGTAACAAGTACTACATAAAAAAATCACATTCAACTTTAAAATAGGACATACATACTTTAAACTTGAACTTGCATGATAAAACTTGAACATACGTACATACATACTTAGACGTGCCATAAACTTTTCTTAAACATGCTTGCATACTTGAACATATTTGGACATACATAACTTCATCATTTTTCGTAGAGGCATGTTTCAAAACAAGTGACCCATAGCATAATTCGCCTGATCAGACTAAACCACAGTATTGGGATGACAGGGACGTATCCACTGCCACATACATGAGATCCCCGTTCATAATTTAACGGGATGATTGGTCCAAGTTCATGATTTAACGCTTTCCAATCTCGATCTAAACATGTTCATAATTTAACGGGCGGATTGGTCCCCGTTCATAATTTAACGCTCTCTAATCATAAATATAATTTGGTCACAAGACATTTAGCATACCTCAAAAACTTAAAATATTTTCTTGCACGTCAATATACTTACTTGACGTTGAGGTATTCGTTGTACTTCGATTGGGGCCGTTGCTGCACATACTAAATGAATTTAAAATACTTAACTTGCATTGCTTAGACGTAGGTACACATGCTCACCACCAAACTCCATAAACAACTTAAGACGTTCTAAACCACTCGGAAATTGAACTCATTTAAATCAATGTACTAAACCATCACATGAAATCCCAAAGCAAACAATTAAGTTTTCCCAAAACATGAAGTACACGGATCCCGGGTCTGGGTCCGTGTATGGGTCCGTGTGTGTGCGCAAAGAAAGTACCAACAAAAGGAAGGGACACGGACCCCGTGTCCTGATCCGGCTCTCGGTCCGTGTATGTGCGCAAAAAGGGATACTCGGCAATAGAAGGGATACTCGTGCCTAGGTCCGGCTCCGGGTCCGTGTAGATGCGCAAAAATGGCACCAATAAGAAATAAAGGCACGGACCTCGTGCCAGGGTCTGTGTCTGGGTCCGTGTACCTGCACAAGTTTGAAATCCACGAAAATTTAATACACGTATTGCTTAGCACTCTAAACTCGATCGTACGGACTATGAACCGACACCCCGAGACCCATCTTAGCATGCCATAACATCGAAACAAATTCACACAAACACCCAAAGCAACGACGTCCACCCTACGACCGTACAATTCAAAAAACGTAGCAATTGACACCAACTCGTTTCCTACGACTTCTAATGCATTCGAGTGCCTATCGACACTAAACGACATATCAAATAACATCCCAACATCATACTAAGCATACCTAGACAGAGCAACGATCACCCGTCGATCCCAACGAAGCCTGCAACAATAAAATCTCAAGAACACATCAATACATAGTTTTCTGAAAAACGCAGTTTGAGCAGTCCCACGAAAAACATCATAACTCACTCAAATTTTATCCAAATATTTCGAATTTACTGTCAAAACGAAGGTATCAAAAATTTATACATTTTTTAGTTGAAAGTTTTATCCGATAAAAAAATCATAGTATTTAAAAGAGAATCGTGGCGCCAAAATATTTGAAGAAAACACACGAAAATACGCTGGAAAATCAGAGGGGTAGGGCGGCTGCTGAAAATGAAAGAACCCTTGGTTTTCTCTCTTTTAAAAATCTGAAAATAACATGTGTAGGGTGTGTTGTGTGTTTTAGTGTGTGTAAAAACGTGTAAGTGTGTGTGAGTGTGTGTAACGTGTGTGTGTGGGTTTTTAATTAGGAGAAATTAGTGCTAAATTAACTAATTAAAATACTAATTAAAAGTTAACACACACTAATTTAATCAATCTCCATAATTAAAATAATTACACACTAATTTTAAAAGTTCTAAACTCTTAAATTATTAAATACATAAATAAGGCTTTTAAAATACTAAAAACTTAATAAATAATATAAAATGTCTCATCCTTAACTTAAAATAAAATACCACATTTTAAATTGCTAAAAATCGTCACCGGTCTTTTCCTCGATCCCGCCTTGAATAATCGCCTGAACATGAAACTCGAAAAACATTTTAACGTGCATCACATAAACATAAATAATTAAAAACAATGCATTTAAATAAATCATGCATGGATAAAACTCAATTTAAACTTAAAAAAATGCTTTAATAATTAAATAAATGCATGGGTTATAAGTGTACTGAATTTAGGCACTACATAAGCGTAGTTATCACCGCAACGACTATGAGGTATTAATTTCTTCGCTACCTTAATTCCTTGTTTTGTTGTTTTCCAAAGTTTGGGGAACATGCTGCAAATGTGTTGTTGTGAGGCCTAATTTAAGTTTTATTCTTATCTCAAATTCTTATAGATTCCAAATGTGGGGACCCGGACGCTAATCATATTCTTAATCATCATTAGAAAAATTTAATCAATTATAATAAATAGGGTCTAATTTTTTAAATTTTTTAAATACGGAATGTAATGGCATTTAATCTAATTACATATCAGTATTAAAGTACAAGTCTTGTACTATATATACAATCATTCATACTAAGGTTAACAACTAAATGTCAAGTGTCCAAACCATATCTCTAATCCAAGTCCGTAGTCTCCACTCTAATCACGATCTATCTTCATCTTCTTGACCCTGAACATGTCCCACCTGTTGTCATGCACACATACAAACATGACAACAACCGGATAACTCCGGTGAGAAATATAATCCCAGTATAAATCAACGAACATGCAATCATATGACAATGTAAAAGCATGTAACATATATCAGTAATATGTATCAAAATCAGAAACATAATCAATATAAAATCATTAATCAAACTCGTGACTCCACGTCTCAGACTAGACTCAATCCTAGTCTAGGGATCCCGGTTTCCAGACGTTGGTATTCCTATATCATACATCAGAATAGAAGAAATTCCAATTTTATCCACTTCGATAAAACCAAACATCTGGTGTCTTAACCGACCTGTCACAGACTGTGGCACTATCGCCAATTCAACTATCTTGTGACAACGTGCAATGTGCCAGTGACGATTCCATCACTATCGGCGCTGATGTCACAATATCACTCGACTAATACCTGTTTTATATAGATTCATAGAACAAGCATATCAAATCAAATCAATGAACATAATAATAATAAGTATGTGATTTAGGGAAACTCAAGTATATCCTACTCGAGTCGATCTCCCAATACCACATTGACTTATACCTTTCTTTCGTTGAAGTTCTGACGACATTCCTGTCTGTAATTCAAAGTCTGTCACTCCCTCAATCTGGCAATGACAATATCAATAATATCATATCAGTATACTGCTCAAATCATTACCAATCTGATCAATCTGGATTCAACTCAAAATCAATGGCATAACGGAACAATCTCGACATCCCCGTCAATACCACATCAACATATATCAATTACAATCTATAACACATATCCAGTAAAATCTGTAATCAATCCATAATACAAATATGTCCAATATCAATCGATATATTCTGAAAAATCATAACAATTCCATAATCAATCTGTTTCTCAATCGTACTTCGATTCTACGATGTCTAACATGTCAAGAACATCATTTATGAATCCTATTCAATTCTGACAATAGCATAATTTCAAGACATGTCAAAACGTAACAAAACTTACGTCCAATAGTAGCTTGCGTCAATAGAAACACAGTACTGAAGTCGGATTGAAATTCTGACGGACGGATCTTTCACAAAAAGGTGTAAGGATTTTCAACACATTCACAGAAAATTTTCTCAAATCTTTTCTAATGGTTTTGAAGAATTAATGTTTCTTTATATATATATATATATATATATATATATATATATATATATATATATATATATATATATTGCATGTCTAGAGCTAGGTGGCTAATCCTTCAAGCAGCACGTCTCGCGCATATGCGCGACATCACTCGGCGCATATGCGCGAGACACTATGTCTCGGCGCGTAGCATGCACAACGCCTCGAGCATATGCGCGCCCCCATTCGGCGCATATGCGCGAGGTCCCTCAAAATTCTTCACAACTCTCGGGTTACCTCGCACACATGCACGGATTCATGTCGCGCATATGCGCGAGGTTCTCTGCCCCCTCCGCGCATATGCGCCCGGCAGGAACGCGCATATGCGCGAGGCTTCCACCTCGCACATAATTCCAATCTCTTTTCCGCCTATCCCGATCTAACTCGTTCCGTCTATAATCACATCAATTAATCAACAAATCATATCAGATTACAGTAATCAAAATCTCGGTCATTACACCAAAGTAGTGAGGTATTGCATGTATCTATTGAGATTTTTGATTTCTCACGAGTTTCTCAATCGGTGGGATGTCGTAGTGACAACGAATTGTATGTGTTAGGCTTAAACCTTTGTGATGTGTTAAATGATTACATGGATAGTGCATTTAGTTTGTCTTATTTGAATGAGTCATATTTGTTTGATGATGGCGTTGGAAAGAGCGTGAATGAATATAAGAATTTTTTTGTTCATAATGAATACAATTTTAAGGAGAATAAATTCTTTATTCTATATTCATTGCATGAGTTATGTGCTAGTGATGCATATTGTAGTTTTTTTATCAATGATAAAATGCATGATTATATGTGTTGGTTGCATACGAAGAGGTATATTGAGTGGAATTGTGAAACATGCATTGCATACAAGAGATTGACATTTCGGCAAGAATCTTATATGGTGCATGAACTACGTCTTATTCCTAGTGAGCTATGGTCGTACATGTGTATGGATTTCATTTGTGTGTGAACTAGGTCTGAGATTGATATTTTAATGTTATTCAAGTGCTAAATTATTAAGAGGAAGCCAAATCGAGACCCCGGACCCGAGACGCCCGCGCTAGGGAGGTCAAACATTACTGCCCCAGTGCCAAAGCCATTGTCCAAGAGATGAATTCCAGAACGACTCGCACTAGGGCAGCCAAAGATTACCGCCCCAGCGTGCCCAGTCCAGAAGAGTTGGGCAGCCAAACATTACCGCCCCAGCACGCTGCCTGCGTGAAAAAACCTAATTTCCTAGTTTAGAATCCTAAGTTATTTGGTAACTAGATTTTTGACATCTTTTGGTTTTGTAAACATTATATACACAAATTTCATCATTGTAAACAATTTTAGATTATTGAGTTTTAATCATATTGATTGATTTTTTCTCTCAATTTCAAAGCTTGGCTTTGTATACAACTTTGTGTGTTTCTCAAATCAAACTTATCAAATTTTAATACTTTGTGACGTTTGTCGATTGTCCTTCACTCTGATTGTCAAAGACGAGTTCTTTGAAGGTTCGCTTGAATTTCAATTGTTTATCTCGTTAATATTTGTTGTTAAATTCTTCGTGATTTAGAGGTGAATATTACAACCTTACTTGTTCAAAAAGATCGGGACAACACAACCGTTTCTTTGCTTCATAGAATCGAGGGCGTGACTTCGTTTTTGAGCACGTTTGCTTTTCGTGGTCGAAGAATCGCATCATGGGGTGAAGGCCCTTAGGCGAAACCCCTGATCGCCAAAGAACGACAGAGATACTGATCATTTAAATGAGGGTGCGACAATCCCTTGTGACGCATTTTAAAGCCGTGAGGCCCTAGGCCAAAGCGAACAATTTCACAAGTGGGCTGAGCCGTTACAATGTTTTTCTTTATTTGTAAAGAAAATGGAAGTTTATGAAATAGAATGATATTTGACTAATTAATACGAGGCTTATTGTTATCTGATTAACAATTCCGGATGTCACCAACGCCTCGGTCTCGGGTGTGACACTCATAATTATGTATTAATTCTAAAATAAATTTCCCATTGGGTGTTTGGTGAATGAGATTTTGATTTCTCCTTGATCTTGTTCCCGCATGGTGTGCTTCTCTACCTAGTTAGAAATCTGTTTGGGGTCTTGTCATATTTGTATTATGATATCCCATTCTTTCTCTTGGTGATTCATGGGTGACCAAATTATTGACGAAGGTTCACCCCTTGTTGTATTTATCTTCTGATATACGACCTTGAGATTCACAAAATACTCTGCAAGGTTTTAAATATCTTCAAGACCAATCATTTCTATATTTTTCATCAGCTTAATTTCTTTTCTGAGACAATTTTAATCAGATTGATCATTTTTTTCGTCGGTTAAAAGTTTTGGCATTACTTTGGCAATAAGTGTTTAGTACCAAATAATGATAATAACCTTACTTTCAGATCCTTTTCTAAACATTACTTTTAGAATTGATTGTTGTTCTAGAGTTTGAATTATTGTTTGAATATTCTTTAATTTTCTAAAAATTTCTTCTTGCTTTCAAGGATTTCCTTTATTTTATGTGGTACATAATATAGCTGATTGCCATAGTTCTGTATTATCTTTTGGATCTCTCTAAGGTCCCCGGAGAACTTAGAGGAATCCGAGACTATTTTTAGGAACCTATTACTTGAATCACAAGTTTACCTTAAGAATATGATGTTAAGATATATATTCAAAATTATTGGAATAAGTCTTGTAAAAATTTAATTTCGAACATACGTTCAGATCCATAATTTTTAAGGAAATCTCCTCCTCAAACATTCGATTACGTAATAATAATAAAACATTGTATGTTTGAAGTAATTTTGCCTAAACACTATTATAATATCAATGATGTTTTTTTATCACTTTGTCAAAATTGAAAAATTCAAATTAAAATTTTAGGTCTCAGAAATTAAATCCTCGGTTAAAATTTGATATGATGTTTTTCTCCTAATTTATTTTTATATTTTTTAAGCATCAAAAAATATATATATTTTATTATTTATATTTTATTAAATTATTATTTTAAATGATATAAAACGTCTGATCCAACCATCGAATTAAATCAATCAATTCGGAAGTCCAAAGAAATGTGTCGTGGCTGCTCGTCGTCGTTCCTTTAAATCTTTCGTCCAACTCTTTCTTGGGCCCACGCTTTTCTCCCTCCTACACTGGTCTGTCCTTGCATTTCATATATTATGATTCTATGAACCCTTTCACCCTCAGTTTTTCTGTTTTCCGTGGTGTTGAAATTTTGTGTTTTTTCAACATATTAGACTAATTCTACACATTCCTTACCTTTTTTTTAAAAAATTTTTGATGAAGTTAATCTATACATCAACGCATATGTTTAATATATTACGTTACGCGCCAGCTAGTTTAATGAAAATATCTTGTGCATATTGCCTGGCTTCCTCTAAAGGCTGCAGAAGCTAGAAATCTGGCGATGTACAAATTGGCTTCTCGTGCATGTAGAAGTTTGAGTGCTGAGATTGACGGTACACATAAATTTCTGATTGAAGCGAATCAATATTTGGGTGGGTTGTTGAATTCCGGTGGATGTGATGAAGCTAGAAAAGTGTTCGATGAAATGCCCGTGAGGGATGTGTGTACATGGAATACGATGTTATCTGGGTATGCAAATTCGGGAAGGCTTGTCGAAGCAAGAAAACTATTCGATGATGCTCCAAAAAGGAGTGTAATTACTTGGTCTTCACTTATTTCAGGGTACTGCAAAATGGGTTGTGAAATTGAAAGTTTTGAATTGTTCTGGGAGATGCGAATTCAGGGTTTCAGGCCTAGTGAGTTCACATTGGGCAGTGTCCTTAGACTATGCTCTATAAAGGGTTTTCTTTCAGGTGGCAGACAAATTCATGGTTATGCCATCAAGACTAGTTTTGATATGGATGCTTTTGTTGTTACTGGAATCATTGATTTGTATGCAAAATGCTTGCATGTTTTGGAAGCAAAGTATCTTTTTGAGAGAATGCAAGGTAGGAAAAATCATGTAACTTGGACTGCCATGATTAATGGGTATTCTTTAAATGGTGATGTTGTGGACGCAATGGACTGTTTTAGGGAAATGAAGGCAGATGGGGCTGAGGCTAACCAATATACTTTTCCAGGAGTGCTCACAGCATGTGCGGCTGTGTCTAATATTGAATTCGGGACACAAGTGCATAGTTGTGTTGTTCGTGGTGGTTTTGATTCTAATGTGTTTGTTCAAAGTGCGTTGGTTGATATGTATGCAAAATGTGGAGACCTGAGTAGGGCGTGGAAAGTGGTGGAATCGATGCAGGATGATGATTTGATTTCATGGAATGCTATGATTGTTGGGTGTGTAAGACAGGATGTTCCGGGACAAGCATTATCTTTATTCGTAATGATGCATGCAAAAGGGATGGAACTAGATGAATTTACATATCCCTCAGTTATTAACTCTTTAGCTTCAATAAAAGACGAGAAGAATGGCAAATCTCTTCACGCTTTGGTTACGAAATCTGGATTTGATGGGTACAAACTAGTGAGCAATGCTCTTATTGATATGTATGCCAAGCAGGATAATTTAGTTTGTGCATTTCAATTGTTAAATTTTTCTGTGGACAAGGATGTGATCTCTTGGACATCTGTCATTACTGGTTATGCTCACAATGGACATCATGAAGAAGGTCTGAAGTTGTTCTGTAAAATGAGAATGGATGAAGTGGATGTCGACCAAGTTGTCATAGCCAGCATTTTGAGTTCAAGTGCGGAGTTGGCTTTGTTAGATTTTGGGAAGCAAGTGCATGGAAATTCAATAAAATCTGGGCATGGTTCGTCCTTGCTCGTTAATAATTCTCTCGTGTCATTGTATGCGAATTGTGGTTGCTTGGAAGACACGAGAAAGGTTTTTGACTCTATGAAAATTTGTAATGTGATCACTTGGACGGCTCTAATTGTTGGCTATGCCCAAAATCGTAAAGGATTGGAGTCTCTTCATATTTATGATGAAATGATAGCTAGCGGAATAAAGCCTGATTTTATTACTTTTGTAGGATTGCTTTTTGCTTGCAGTCATGCAGGCCTTGTTGAACGTGGCCGCTATTACTTTGAATCCATGCAAAAAGATTATGGAATAAGACCTGGTCCAAATCATTATGCTTGTATGATTGATCTTTTAGGTCGATCAGGGAAAATGCATGAGGCAGAGGAGTTATTAAATAAAATGGACGTCAAACCTGACACAGCGGTTTGGAAAGCATTGCTTGCTGCTTGTAGAATGCATAGGAATATTAATTTGGCAAAGAGAGCTGCAACTGCCCTTTTAGAACTGAACCCTCGAGATTCTGTTCCATATGTTGTGTTATCTAATATTTATTCATCAACTGAAAAGTGGAAAGAAGCTGCTGCAGTTAGAAAAAAGATGAAATCAAAGGGTTTGGGAAAGGAGCCTGGATGTAGTTGGATCGAGATGAATAGCAAAGCACATATATTTATGTGTGAAGATCGGAGCCATCCAAAGGCGAATGAGATTTACTTGAAACTTGATGAAGTCTTAATGTTAATCAAGGAAGCTGGATATGTTCCTGACACAAATTTTGCTCTTCATGATATCAATGAAGAGGCTAAGGAATGTGGTCTTGCCTTTCATAGCGAAAAATTGGCCGTCGCTTTTGGGATCCTTTATGTTCCAATGGGGGCTCCGATTCGGATATACAAGAACCTACGGGTTTGTGGCGACTGCCATAATGCTGTGAAGTTTATATCACAGGTTTATCAACGTCATATTGTGCTTAGGGATTCAAATTGTTTTCATCATTTCAGAGAAGGAATATGCTCATGTGCAGACTTTTGGTAGAAGTATCCACCATCGCTGTTCAGGTCATAAGCATGCAGTTGTTGGATACTTGATCTCAGGAAGTTTGAATGTGTTGTAATGTGCACTTGTGCAAATGCAACGAGTTCTTGGTAATGTCAAGAAAGGGGGATGGATTGGAGGGGGTTGTTCTTGTTTTAATGGAGGGATTTCTCTCGGTACCAGTAAAGTTCTTGAGGCATATTAAGGTCTTCTTTTCTGGAGGATACAACTGACATAATGGTAATGCTTAAACATACACTTCTCCCAAGGTTCTAAGTGTGCCATCTAAGGTTTGTATGTGACCACAATTTTAAATTGATATCTTAATCGAGAAATCTGAAATGCCTGTAGAATGTTGTTAATGCAGATGAGCTAGGGAAATCAGTGAATTCTCTGGGTGCAAGATTGTGAGCTTGCTCTTAGTTTTGATGAGAAAAATCCTAGAGATTCAGGTGAAATTCATCAAACTGGATGATGGCTAAGTCCATGCTATATTGCATAAAGTTCACCACACGAAGAGGAAGGCATTGGATTTATCAATTTGTGGTAGGTTCCCATATATATTATCTGATTTCATTCCATTCCATTCCATTCTCATAAATTTCACTCGCTGTAGGATAGATTCGACCACAAATGGTTGACGAGATATCGAGAACACGATGATGTTGATTCTGTATGCATTCTTGGAGTACCAAAATCCCCTTGATTGGGTGGTTTGCAAGTATTGATAAATAATTGGATTCTTGGTTTTTCTTACAGCATAACATCACACAAAAATTGAATTATTTTTAGATAAAATTTCAATAAATAATAATGAAAACCTTGATTGTTATCATTTTATCCAATAATTTATTATGGGTCGGCTATTACAGTAAAAATCATTTAGTTTGAAAATATAATCTAACATAGTTCTTATTTTCAAACTCAATGGCTGAAACTTATAATCAGAAAATATTATTTTGTGTAAACATTAGAAACATAACCAAATATGAACTATTTTCCACCTTTTTTAATCGCATTAGATTGAAAAAACTATATACAAATAATAAAAATAAAAATCATTCCTTGGTAGAAGTAGAAGGCTCAAGATTCAAAGACTGGGTTTCTTCGTGATGATCACCGAGAGACTGAGCAGAACTCTTCATAAATAATTTCTCATTCTCAGATGAGTCAAAGGCCAACTGCAAAATGTCACCAAATTATAAGTTTTAAATGTTTTTGGTACCCGATATTAATGAGTCGTAAAACAGCAAGAGTCCTGTTGTTTGGGAACAGTCCATTTTGGTTCCTTTAATCAATGAATTAAAGTCGGGGAGCAAAACCATCTGTATTACATAAGTCGATCGACCTTTTTGACATATTTCAAAAAACAGTGACCAAAACCATTTTGGATCCAAATAATTAGGCTGAAAAGAGTAACTAATCCTAAATAATTTTTTTTTAGCAAAGTTGAGAAAATATTCCACAGGTGACAAATCCAGTGCGTCAAAAACAGTAAAAAGAATAATGAGAACTGCAAAAGCCAACTTACAGCTTGTTCGGATGAATCTTGAATTTTGGAGAGATCCATATGCTGATCCTTCTGTCTCTTCTTTTCTTTGAGAAGAATAACAGCACATTTGCATATGAAAAACAGAAGCATCAAACCCAAACAAAGCACTGAAACGGATTCGACCACGATAACTGCTCCAAAAGCTACAAAATAATAGCAGATCGAGACAAGTGAATAACAGATGATGTTCAAGAATTTGTTAAGAATGCAGAGAATAATGCTCGTATTAAAAATTTTCAACTTACTATGTGCTGCAAAAGAACTCATGGGCCTTTTCCTGATCAGATTCACGTTAGACTGCACAAAAAGAGACGACGTCATCATTGCATTGCAATTCGGGTAGCATCCATGATTTCCTAGATCATTTACTGTCACCGTCAAGACAGCACCGTGCTTGCCTTCCTGAAATATAAAAGATCTAAGGAAATTGGTCGAGTTTAGATATAAAAACAGTATGTACTGAAAAGGGTCCTGCAAGACATACATGAAACATTAGTTGTTCCATTATACTGTTAAGTTCTTCGATTGAACCACGAAATCTGATAGCTTTTGCCTTTACCAGGAAATGCTTCGATATGGTAACAAATGTTTGCAGTGGCTGCCATTGATGACTAGATTTCATTTTTATTTCTGTTGAACTGATTAGTTCGGCAGGAAGGCTCGTTGACAGGAATCCAGAACTGACTTCTACAGAAGACAGGAGCAGAAAATGAGACCTGTTGCCTGAACAACATCATTACATTAACCGGAAATCAGGTTCTCATATCCGAACATTATAACTTCTTAAAACAGGGTAAGTTCTGTTGTTCATGCTGTTACCGGGAAAATCCACAATATCTGGATCAGTAACAAAGTCCAATTTGACACTTTGTCCACCAAAGATTAGTACTCCATCACTCTTTTCCTCCAAGATAAGATATGATGGTACATTTATGACAGGTGGATCGTTGATAGGCTGCACATAAAGGGGAACGTCTATAGTGTTCTCCCCATTCCTGTTTTTGGAAGAAATTCGGATAGCATCGGCACCGTAAAAGTTTTCTTTGCTAACACACATGAGCAATACAATAAAAAAAGAGTCAATAGATAGCACGGCAAACAGTTAAAAGACAGGTGTTAGGTGGTGGTTTAGGAAGGGTGTACTATTAACAGGCATACCCAAAGTATTTGATGGACTGAAGAGCGAAATTGATTGAATCAAGACAGCCTATCAAAATAAGCCCATTAGCATTTCCAATGTCTCTTTGGATAGAAAATTCATAGAATTTTGGTTGAAACTGCATTAGCATAGGAGATAGCAACACAATCCCATTCTGTGCACTGAGAGTAACCGTTATGTTTTCGGACATGTCGGAGTAAATAATCTCAAATCCAGGGAAACCACTACATAAAGAACAAGACAGACATTATTCCGTTATGAATTCAACCTTGGATTTAGGGATGAAGATGAAGTAAAAGCGTCAGCTTACCCAAATGTGGGACTAACGGCATCTTCTGTAGCTTGCAAGTTCATTGGAATAGAAACCAACTGAGGTGGCATGCAGAGAACAAATAAATTCACAGCTCCAGAAGCAAGATTCCCATTAACATCTGCTATCGTGTACAAGAAAGAGTCGTTCCCATGAAATCGTTTATATGGTGTGTATCTAAAGAGGTGCCCGTACTGCAGAAGCGAACCATGATCTGGCTGCCATGTATTATACATATATCAAGTGAATTTTCAAAGCAACAACCTTCTACAGTTTATTTATCAGTATCTTATGAAGTTTTAAGTGACTTACCTTTGTGTACTCGAAAATGCTTGCATGACCACCAGCAAAATAATCATTTTCAAGGATGTTGAAAGCAACCGATTCGTCTTCCCACACAGAAATGGTATCATTATAAACTTTAGGGAAATATTCACCTGAAAAAAACAAGATAAGTAAGAAAATCAAGATCCATGAATGTAGCATTTGACAGAACTTACTGTTGTAGACATTCACCCCAAAAGGGCAAGGCATGAGATGCTCTTCGTCATACCAAGCACAAATCTCATATGTGCCAACTTCTTTTGCCTGGTAACTAGCGGTATATGTTCCATCATTATTATCCGAAAAGTTGCATGTCATAACGGTAGATTTGTCGATTGAAACAATCTCTAATTTCAACCTTGCCTGTTCTGATAGTACAGGATTGTAGTATGAATCCTTGAGTTGTACAACTATTTCGTTATTAACCAGTTTAGGTACTTTTGTTGAGCATTTTACTACTTCTGCAAGCGACATGTTAACCAGTCCTGTAGAACCCAACAAAGATGTATCAATAATCTGTATATGCAGCACATCTTGCTATTACTACATCGCAAAATCTAAATGTACCTGCACTTACTTCCTTTCTAAATTGATGCCCACCATTTAATTGAATATTTCCACAAAATACACTGATTTCGTAGACACCGCTTTTTTCGGGTCTGTAAATAACATCAAAAACACTAGCCTTGGGACTTTGGTTTCCAGAAAACTGCATAAAAAAATCCATGGTTAACACGCATTACTCTGTAGCATACTATATCAAGAAATAAAAATTGTACACCACCTACATTGTTCACTGCCGCATTTGCAACCTGCATAAGATCAAAATCACCATGATTTGGTCTTCCTGAGGACATGCTTCCTGTAGTAGATCAAATTATGTTTCTGCTAAAGGTAATGACAAATTTAACTCTTTAAACTAAATCTTTATGATTTCTACCATTGGCAATCTCCCTTGTTAGAATGATTGGATGTAAAATCTGGGAATCAAGTTCATGCACAATTCGGACTTGAAGGCTTTCCACTTCAACAGGAGAAGGATATAAATAAGCATCCTTCAAGAAAACAGAGAACTTTGCTATATCACCAGCAACAGAACCATTTAAACCCGATCCATTGACTATGCTGTTCATCCCATCACAATAGCCTGCCAAAGTCGAACATTAGGATAAACAAGAAAAATGATACAACAGAAAGAGAACTTAAAAAAGGAGCTGGCTGTAGCACCTATATACACAATGAAGTCATAAGGCATATTGAAGATGAGTGTACTGTGCTCCTTGTCAGATATCACGAGTGTGAAGTTTCCTGGCTCCTCTAAGCTGAAGGAGAACGATTGAATGCCGGGCTCAATTTCTTTGAAGCGCAAATCAGCAATGGGCATAGACAAATTCGCTCCCTTCTCGATAACTTCAATATCAAATTCATATAATCCTGATACCAAGTTTGCATATTGATCATATTGGTGTATGAAAGCTTCCATCTTTGAAAATAATTGAAATAAATTCGTTTCAACATTCCATTTAGCCACACAGCTGTTGATATCCAGTATTCCTGTAACAGTGGTATCATCATGGATTCAAAAAATCTAGGCCTATCCAAAAAAAATGAATTCGAAAGAGCATTGTTGCTAATCAAATCTCACATTATTAGATTCACAAGCATGTTAATAACCTGGATAGACAGTGAATGCCAATGGAGAGCCCTCCAAAGCCTGTTTTTCGACTTCTACATGAAGTAGGAGGCTTCCAGCAGTGGCTGCAACAAACTCGATGCTAATATAACCTTGAGTATTCCACCCTTTGTTGGTTACATTAAGCACATCTGCCGGGAGTCCTGAAGTGGTCAACGCGAACAAAGTGAAGTTGAAACGGATAGGCCCTTCACTAGATGAAGATACATTATTTCCAAATGCATCTTTTGGGAGGATCAACATTTCAGCCATAGTTCCGGCTATAAACTCGTCGACTCCATCCTGCCAAGACAAAATTCCGGAGGCTGGATACATTCTACCTTCAAGTTTAAACATGAGCAATGAATTATATTACTGATACAAGATAATCATATGGAAATTAATGGGTTCGTCGAGAAAATTTTAAAAACCTGGAGTAACTCCGAAGTGCAAAGAAGAATCCAACACCCGAAAATGATTATCAGTGATCAATACATTGAATGAACCCACCATAATAGGAGTAAAAGAAATCTCCCAATCCTTGATTTCACCACCAAAATCCAAAGAAACGCCAGAAATGTAACTGCTATTACCAATCTTTTCATTCACTGTGATGTTCGGATTGAACGGAAACTCGTACGTTCCACTCTCATATATTCCAAGAACTATCACTCTTATCGTTGCAGTGTCGCCCGCCACGAACATGCCGCTATCGTTCAGCCAACTGAAAGCGAAAAGGGGCATTGGTGAATTATCTGCAAGGAACAGAGACATTTTTCAAAGACGAATCATTCACATTTTCACTTAGAAATCTTGATTAGTAAAATGGGATGTCGTCGAAATGCATGAATTAGTACCTGATTTCGAGGAATGAAAGAGAATGGAGGAGATTAACGATATAATCGAAGTGAGCAGAAGAATTTTGGAAGCCATTGATGGGAAAAAGTTTTGCAGAGATTCAATGCTACTGTTGGAGCGGGAAAAGATCTGTGCGAGTGATTTTTTTATTTTTACCAATTTCTTGAAATTATATATTAAATTTATGGGAAATATTGCTGAAAATATTATTATTATTATTATTATAGAAATTGATATGCTTAGGTTGGTTTCTGTGGAGAAAACTGCTACGTTGGAGTTTATTCCCACGTTCAAACATCAAATTACACAAATTCAAAAAATATTTTTCCTTGAAAATTATACTCTAGGATCCACTAATTTGTTCAATTTTGAATTTTTGTTTGGTATTTTTTCAGTTTAGTTTTGGTACACTAACTTTTATTTTCAACTATTTTGATCTTATTACTGAGGTGATATCGAAAAATATTGATTTGACATCGAAAATTATTAACTTGTTAGATGTTACATCAACAATTATATCAAAATATCCGAAAATTAGAAGTTAATATATTAAAATCAAACATTGAAGACTTAATAAACGAAACCCAAAATTTAAAAAGTGAATATACCAAAAAATCGCTAATTTTATTTTTATATATTTTGAATCATTATTTTAAGAGAGATTTTATAATAATAGTAGGACAACAACAACGTATAAATTCAAATCAACTATCACACAATAAGTATGATTTAAAATTAGAAATAATCCAAAGACGTACGTTATAAACATCAAATCTAAAGTTCGAACATTCAAAAATTGTATGCTAAATTAGCGAGAAAAACAAAAAACAAAAACCCTGATGTATTTAGACTATTTATAAATTATATTTACGCTGTAATTAAATTTGAATTTATGTGGTAAATTATTTACTACTATTGTTGTTAATTTATCATCATCATTATCAATGAAAATAAATTTATTTCAATTATTTTATAAAATAAATCTAATTTAGTTGTGATAATTAATTGAGATGTGAAGATGGTAAATGTGTTGGATCTCGGTTTTCTACGCGCCCAAACGCAGCGGAAGTTTAAAATTTTTATTTTATTTTGACAATCAAAATATATTTGATTTGGACGCTCGTATGGTTTTCATAATCAAAACATACATAGGATGTTTAGATTTTTACCTTTGGTGAATAAATCACGTGGCTCCAACTATTCCGGGGTTAGCGGAGATAGCTCTTCGTGAATCCCTACGAACGTTCTTCAAGAGACTCCTTTCTTTCCTTCTAATTAGGTCCACGACCGGATTGCTTGTTCCTCTTCTAACTCGCACTAGAAAGTATAGAAGATTTTGCGATGAGATAGAACACGAAGAAGAAATCGACTCAACACCAAAAGCCGAATTTTTCTTGCAATTGAGAAGAGATTTTCGAGAGCCCTTTTGAGAGCAAAAAGGGACGGCCAAATTTTGGAATAGCCGAAAAGCAATATTTATCTCATCTAGGTTTTTCGGATGTAATCTAGTTTTATAAGAATAAAAAATTCTTATTTTTATTTCTAATCTTTAATTTACTTAATTAATCTAATTAATTAAGATAATTAAAGATTCTAAAATCCTGCCAACTAGATTGTTTCCACCGAAATTTCATGCATTATAATAATAATAAAAAATCATTATTATATTTTTCTAACCCATCCTTTAACTTAATTAATTATATTAATTAAGTTAACTATAGATTCTAATTGCATGCATATATTAGACCAAATCTCGATGTATATATCCATTATAAATTCAACATTTGAATTTAATATTTAAATTATAAATTCAACTCTTTGAATTTATCACATCCAAAATTTAATATTTAATAAACTCAACTTTTGAGTTTAATAAATTAAATTATCAAATTTCATAAATTCAACCCTTTGAATTTATTCTCTCCATATTTCATAAATTCAACTTCTTGAATTTAGTATCTCATAAATTCAACTCCTTGAATTTATTTTCTCAAAATAATTATCATAAATTCAACTCTTTGAATTTACTATACCATAATATAAATTCAACTCCTTGAATTTATTCTCTCAACGGGAACAAACGATCCAGTACTTGTGTGACCCTCAATGATTCAGGGATACAGCTAGTCGTGGGTTCACAACTCCTTGTGATTCAGAATAACATTTATTCTTATTCGGGCTTACCCTAGTTAGCCCCATTCTTTTCATCAACACTTTGATCAAGAATGTCAGAACTCATTTCTGATTGCACCCATCGGATCATGGTAAGAGCTTCTAGTAGCATCACCCCATGATCCCCTAGGTATCACTGATAGTGCCTACAAGAACCAGTCGATTATGATTAACGTACAGTACGGTCCCTTCATCTCATATATCCCGATCGAATCTGCAACCATTGGTTCATCGAGGGTTGCTTATTAATTCGATAACTATGTGTTACATATAATAGTGGCATCGCGTGTATTATTGGAGAACTCCTTCTCCAATGTACATCTCATACTCTGGCCAGAGATTCCATGCACTATTATTACATCAGATCACATAGGATATCCACACCTGTAGGTGAGCGGTGAATCCCCGACTACAATGCACTGGCTCCTATATGTGTCGCAACTGTACCCAACCTCGCCACCTGATGACTCTCCTGGAGCCGGTAAACGAGTCAAAGCACAGCCCTAGCATATAGAGCCTCAGTGTTGTCCCGGGTCGTAAGGACTAATGATGTACAATCATAACCACGGACTTATCCTCTCGATGAATGATAACCACTTGGAAAGTCCGAGGGAGGGTTGTTCGGTATAATCATCATATGACTACCCATCTGTATGTTTGGACATCTCTATGCCCTTACCAAGAAACACAGTACACAACATCACATATGCTAGTCTCGAGCTCAAGCGACCTTTATCCATGTTTTAGGCGGCTGAATCGACTAGGAACGAATTTAGAATATGCAGTGTTTACAAATGAGTTTCAACATCGAATTACGATTCATTTGTATTAAAGCATAATCAAGGACTTTATCTATGCTGCTTGCATGGGTATACAGATAAAGTATAACGAAACCATTAAAAGTTAAATTATATTAAAATAAAGATTGTTTATTACACTTGAATCAATAAATTTCCCAGTCAACAGTTGGCTTACAGGACATCTACTCTAACTATCTCCCACTTGCCCTAGAGCCAACTACCCATAAACTTTAATCTCATTGCTTCGCGATGCTACTCAAGCAATGGTCCTGGCAAGGGCTATGTAAGTGGATCAGCAACATTTTCTGCAGATGAAACCTTTTCAACTGATATATATCATCTTCCCACAATCTCCCGAATGATGTGGAACTTCCTTAGTATATGTTTGGATCTTTGATGAGACCTTGGTTCCTTTGCTTGCGCAACGTCACCAGTGTTGTCACAGTACATCGGGACTGGATCAAGACTATTAAGAATAACGTCCAACTCTTGGACAAAATTCCTCATCCAAACTGCCTCTTTGGATGCATCAGATGCAACAACGTATTCAGCTTCAGTGGTGGAATCCGCAACGGTGTCTTGCTTGGAACTCTTCCAAGAGACAGCCGCACCATTAAGCATGAATACAAGACCAGAGGTCGATTTCGAATCATATACGTCACATTGGAAGCTAGAATCAGTGTAGCCTTCCAATTTTAATTCTCCATCCCCATAAACCATGAACAAGTTCTTAGTGCTTCTCAAGCACTTAAGAATATCTTTCACGACTTTCCAACGCATTGGACCAGGGTTCGCCTGATATCTGCTTGTAACACTCAGAGCGTAAGCAACATCGGGACCTGCCGATATCATACCATACATGATACTACCAATAGCTGACGCATATGGAATACGTGTCATCATCTCTATCTCTTCATCAGTTTTTGGGACACAAAGCTTTAGATAGAGTAATACCATGACACATTGGTAAGTATCCTCTCTTGGACTCTTCCATAGAGAATCATTTTATAATGGTATCGATATAGGTGGCTTGGGTGAGTCCGAACATCCTCTTTGATCTATCTCTATAGATTTGTATTTCCATTACGTAGGATGTTTCACTCATGTCTTTCATGGAGAATTTACAGGCCAACCATACTTTAGTTGATTGCAATAATCCTACATCATTCCCAATGAGCAGGATACCATCAAAATAAAGTACTAGGAATGTCACTACACTCCCACTAAACTTCTTGTACATGCACGGTTCCTCAAGATTATTAGCAAAACCAAACTCTTTGATAGTGCTATCAAATCTGAGGTTCCAACTCCTTGATGCCTGCTTGAGACCATATATTGATCTCTGAAGTTTGCATACCTTATGCTCACTTCCTACTGATGTGTATCCCTCGGGTTGAGACATATAAATTTCTTCTTTGATGTCTCCATTGAGGAAAGCAGTCTTTACATCCATTTTCCATATCTCATAGTCATACCATGATGCTATGGCTAGTAGTAGTCTAATGGACTTAAACATAGCAACTGGTGAAAAAATTTCCTCATAGTCAACTTTTGCCTTTGAGTATAATCTTTTGCAACCAGCTTTGCTTTGAAGGTCACTACCTTCCCATCCGTCCCAAGCTTTCTTTTGTAGATCCATTTGCATCCTATGGGAACAATTCCCTCAAGTGGATCCACTAATATCCAGACTTGGTTTGAATACATAGAGTCCATTTCTGACTGCATGGCTTCAAGCCATTTGGTTGAATCAGTATCAGATATTTCTTCTTTGAAATTCATTGGATCACATCCAACACAAGGCTCATCATGGCCTTGTTCATGAAGAAGTGTATATCTGGCAGGTGGTCTAATAACCCTATCAGACCTTCTAGGAGCTTGTACTTCAACTACTGGTTCTAGGGGATTAGGTTCAACTTCTAAAGTTGAGGGAGTATCTTGAATTTCTTCAAGTTCTATCATATTGCCTTTTCTATCTAATAGAAACTCCCTTTCTAAAAAGGTGGCATTTCTTGAAACAAACACTTTTGCTTCATTTGGATGATAGAAATCATATCCAACAGAATTCTTTGGATATCCTACAAAGTAACACAAAGTGGATCTACTATCCAATTTGTCTCCCACTGTCTGCTTCACATAAGCAGGACATCCCCATATTCTCATGTAAGAATACTTGGGAGGTTTCCCCATCCATATCTCATATGGTGTTGTATCCACTGCTTTAGTTTAAACATTATTCAACAACATTGCCGCAGTTTCAAGCGCAAAGCCTCAAAACGATGTAGGCAATTCAGTGAATCTCATCATTGATCGAACCATGTCCAACAAGGTTCGCTTACAATATTCAGAAACACCATTCAATTGTGGTGTTGCTGGTGGAGTCCACTGTAAGAGAATCACATTCTCTTTTAGATAACCCAAAAATTCAGCACTCAAGTATTCTCTACTTCGATCAGATCGAAATGCCTTAATACTTCTTTCTAGCTGATTTTCTACTTCAGATCTGAATTCTTTGAACCTTTCAAATGCTTCAGATTTGTATTTTATCAAATAAACACACCCATATCTCGAATGGTCATCAGTAAAGGTAATGAAGTAGGATTGCCCATATTTTGTGCTAACACTTAGCGGGCCACAAATGTCTGTGTGGATCAAATCCAATAGACCATGCGCACGTTCCACGTTTCCATCGAATGGAGTCTTGGTAATTTTTCTTTTCAGACAGGACTCACGGGTAAGTATAGAATTTATGTCTGACAAGTCAAACATGCATTCTCCCACTAGCTTGTGCATCCTTCTTTGAAAAATGTGACCTAGTCTAGCGTGCCATATTTGTGCGGGATTTGGATCATCTAACTTTCTTTTGTTTGTTGTTGAAATCCTGTTTACTTGGACATTCATTCATCATTTCCAGAACATTTCTGGCGCATATAACTTCTTATGTCCAGACTTCTTGCAGTGAAATATGTTCTGACTTATCGGGCTTTTTAGGCCTTTTAAGTGTCTTTCGGAGTTTGCCTCTTATTGGGTTTTTCTTGTGAGGGACAGAACATTTCTTTCTCTTACATTGCGGGCCACTTTTGTTCATGTCAACAAGCCCAACTAGGAAACAACATTTTCCTATTTTATTATGACTTCATAAGTCATAAGCATGTTGAATAGCTCTTCAAGGCTATCATCAATTTTATTCAAATTGAAGTTCAACATAAACCCGTCAAATGAGAAAGAGAATGACAACAAATTGATTGTCATGAAGTAATTTGTTAGGAATCACCTATTCCAGGCCCACCACTTTCTCATTAAACCCAATCATATATACACCACGCTCATGGACCAAAGCCCCATCTTGCATTCGTGTAGTAATGAGCTTTTAAAAGTGGTGTGCATCACTGTACGAGTTTCATGCACTATGCAACTCTTGCATGTGTATTCGAATGTCAGCAACATTCAACATTTTCTCAAACTGTCCCTACAGTTCATTTGACATAGAAGCGAGCACATCACACTTTAGCTTGCACAATATGGTCCCACCATCTTGCATGCATTGTCAGTTCACCAAGACTGACATTAGTGTGTATGTCATTTTCTCCGAATTCAGAACAATTTTCCCAACCAGTCTTGAAAATTAGATTCAGTTAGCTTGTTAATAACAAAATTGGATTGTGTGACGAAATCGAAAAATATACTGATATGGAAACAGAATAATTGTTGCCGATTATTTTAAAATAATTTTAAGATATAAAATATGGATTTTTATTTTATAAATTCCCTCCCACTATTTGGACATTTCCACCACCCTCTGATGAAAAAGGGAAATCGTATTTCCTTAGTAGGCACGTAGAGTCCAATTAGCCAATTATAATCCCGAATAATATCAGCCAATTATAATTTCTAAAAGGTAGAGTCCAATTGCATCCCTATGCAACCTCCGCGTGTTTTGCCTCACGTTTAATAAGGACCCAATAATATGACGTCGTTTATTTTCGCGTGTCAAACCAACCCATCAATATTGAATTGTAGTAGACGGTCGCCATGAGTTCCCCCAATAATATGAGCCGAAGTCATGGGAGTTCCACTCAATTCACATCATATGTCCGTTGGAAGTCACAGCTTTCCGGCGTACAGGCCTCCCCAATAATATGAGCCAGACACTATCCGCGGGTAGCGATCAACATGCAACCACGGTTGATGGAAGGCAAGGAAAAATTAAACTCCTTTAATTTTTACTTTTTCGGTTTGATATAAATTTTGAATCTTATTCAAAATGAGAGATTTTAATTTTAAAATTGTCTCATCATTTTAATTTTAAAAATCGCGTGCCACGAGTTTGTATGTTCGCCGGATTCATACAACTATATTATCTAATAATATACATACATGCATACTACTATATATCACATATATCATAATATGACATTCAACAATAAATAAGGATGATCGATCGCCAACACTATTAGATCCATGTGAGCCATACATGGATCCAGGTCCAAACCTAGGTGAATGCAGGGATGCAAATGCAACTTATTACAAAAGCTTCCAATATTTTACATGTCTTCATCTTGATCATCGGGCCCACCATCTTCCAGTCTTGATCTCCCACTATCTAATAATTACATTTGAATAACCATGGCACATAAGGGATACATCTCATGGGGGTGGGAACGGGCCATAAACCATGCCCACTTTAATAATATCAAATATTATAAAAAGAATAAAAACAGTAAAATATCCTAACATACACCTAACACATTGGTCAAGGCTCTCGATCATCCTCCACGCATTTAATATCAAATATTAACATCAATTAATTAAACAATTTACTTAATTGATAAATCATATATCTAATAATTTATCACAAACCACCACAATTATTGTGGGGACCCGGACGCTAATCATCTTCTTACTCATTATTGGGATTTAATTATCAGTTCTGTTAAACAGGGCCTAAAAATTTTTCTTTTTAAAATGTAACTGCGGAAGGTAATGGAATCTAAACAATATACATCTCTGTATAAAAACTACAGTTCAGTAGAAAAATACAATACTGTACAACCTAAGTCTAAGGTTCAATTACTAAATTCAAGTAATAAACCAAGTCTGCTACAAGTCCGGAATCACCACGCTAACTCGTCTTCTCTCATCGTCATCTCGACTCTGATCCAGCCCCACCTGTTGTCATGCACACATACAAAACAAGACAACATCCGGATAACTCCGGTGAGAATAAATCCCAGTATAAAACATGGTAAACATGCATATACACATAATGATTCATGGATCATGCTGTCATGAATAAAAGCAAAGACAATAGTAATAGATTTCATCATCTATGAACTCTAATCTAACTAAACATGCAATTCAAATCAGATAAACATGCATGTGAATAGTCTAAATCATGAAACATGCTGTCATGACTGAAAGTAATAACAATAGGTTCCATAGTCTATGAAACCAATTCATCTACGCCTGCTGTTCTAATCAAATCATGTCTAGACTTGACTCAACTATAACTCTAGGGATCCCGGGGTGAATAAGACGTCACTGGCTGTCACCTACCCAACCACTCGGGGCGACTGTACGTCTTATTCCTAGACTTCGGTCCGAGCTGTATCGACGGCTGGCAATAGGAGTAATGGCTACTCCTAAGTTGAGATACACCGAACGTCTAGAAGTCTGACAAAAGCTGTCAAGACTTTCCTATCTTAAATGCAATGAATAACAATCTGTCAACAAAGTATACTCATATTCATAACTGAATATCACAATTATCTTACATGCTTGAATACAATTCTATAATCAAAGCATAATCAGGTAACAATATAAACAATAATCTAGTATGTGATTTTATTGGGAAACTCAAATTAATCTAATTTGAGTTATGCTTCCCGAATATCACATGAATTATACCTTTGTCGTCCCGGTCTGAGGAAGACGATGACCTGTATTCAAATCTGTCCATATCAAATCTGAAATGACAATATCGAATACACTGTGTCAATGAATAACTCAATACACAATCTGTTCTGGTCAATACTCAACACTGTATATAATCTGATCAATATCGAAACAGATACAATCTAATCCATATCAACGATATCACAATACAATCGAACTCATTTCTGAATCTGAACAATCTGAATCAACTGATGTTTCAACGGTACACAATACAATCTTGATAACCCCGTCAAATCAAACATCACAGATATAATACCAGAATTCATAGAAAAACTCATCTTTCTATTCTTAAATCAAGAACACTACAAGTCTAGTGTTAAATCTCAGTCAAGATCTTCTGAAATTCATAACAATTACATAAGCAGTCTGTTTCTCGATCTGACTTTGATTCTATGATGTCTAACATGACAATAACATCATATATGAATTCTATTCAATTCTGACAACATCATAAATTCAACTCATGTCTAAACGTAATAAAACTTACGTCCAATTGTAGCTGTCGTCACTAGGAACACGATACCGTACTCGGATTCAAATTCAGACGGGCGGATTGAAATAAAAAGGCGTAAGGATTTTCGCGAAGCTTCCTCGGCCCTTTCTTCAATTCTTTGAAAAATTTCTACGAATGATATGTGTATATATATATATATATACACCTCGTGCATGACAGAAACGTGGCTTGTTATCGTTCTGCATGACTCGCGCTCGGGCGGTAAGAAACTACCGCTCGAGCGCGGTAGTTTCTGTCCGAAGTCTTTCCTTATCACACACTGGCGCTCGGGCGGTAATATTCTACCGCTCGGGCGCCACACGTTCTGTCCGAGTGATGTTCTTATGGAACACTGGCGCTCGAGCGGTAACTTTCTACCGCTCGGGCGCCAGACTTTCTGTCCAAAATCCACATTTATGGTGCATTGGCGCTCGGGCGGTCTCTTTCTACCGCTCGGGCGCCACGAGTTCTGTACAACAATCTTATTTTTCTTGCACCGACGCCCGGCCTCGTCATTTGAGTTCTTATAACCTCAATCACATCAGTTAATCACCGTCTGATTACAAGAATTAATTCTCGGGCATTACATTTCTCCCCCTCTTAGATCTGAGTTCGTCCTCGAACTCACAAGCAATCAATTCTGATATACCAGAAGAAATGTATAATAGAGTTTAACATCCAAACTCATCTTACTAACATCATTCTGAGGTATTTTTCTTTGATCCATCTCTGATTCTAGTCTGAAATAAGAATTCAAGAATTCTAATATCATAATACTTCTCAAAATCATTATGACAGAATCCATCTCGTATTACAGGCTATACAACATCCGTATATGCCCATTTATTCGTTCGTAACAAAGCAATAGCAGCAATTGTTATGTCATATGTTTATCCCAATCAAATATCTATTCTATCTTCGACTTCAAGTACCAATCATCACCATCCGACGTTGGTTTATTAATTCTAACCATTCTGAATTATCTTACTAGCTATTGTCATGCAGTAAGTCATACAGTGACAATAAATCATAGCAACTAGTGCTAACATCCAGCACCAAAATTCTACCCATATCTGGATAATACCTTCTGACTATCTGTCAATCTGTGAAAAATCTGCGAAAGAGCTCATGATATCTTCTATCACAAGTACAAACTCAATCAAAATCACAATCTGATATAATCTACTGAAATTTTCTGTTCCATCTGAACATTTCTTTGACATCGATCTACGTCATCTAGTTGAGATATGATATGATTATGATTGAGATATGATATGATTCTGTTTGTACGTAGTCTGGTACAAACTGATAGATATGGATTGAGTAATCTGTCAATCATAATCATATCATATCTCAATCTGGAGAAAATGACGGTACTTTCATTACGAAAGCCATAGAAATGTACTCCCATTTATATTCAGAAATATACAAAATCTGTAATAATCTTCTGATTTCTATCTTTCTGTCTTCTTCTGTTAGCGATTCAGACATATCTGTACAATTTCTGCTAGCATTGCGGTACAATTTCTGTCATAACTGATTTAATCTGTTTATATTACAACTATCTGTTCGAATATTATACCTTATCAAACATCAAGATGAAAACTGAATCCACTACTGTGCATTTCTGACACTATCTGTGCTTTCAGATTCGAACTATTCTGTATAATCAGTCAGTTAATAATAAAAAAAAATAAAGAAGAAATACCTACCTGGTATTCGGCTCTGACTATAGATATCAAATTCGGTTATACAATTCTGAAACATTCTGATATAACATTTCTGAACTGTTGCAACTCTCAACTGTTTACAATATTCTGTATCAAACATACATGCAAACCACAGTAATAACAGTCAGAGTCGAAATAAAGACAACCTATACAGATCTAGTGAGTTTAAGAAAACTCATAAAACAACGATTGCTGGCAATACTGATAATTCTGACTACTGATCAATCTTCACAGTGCCTAAATCATCTGTCATATCTCATCTGCAAATAGAATATGCTCCCAAACAATATAAGATGTCTCAAATACTGATTTAGAGCAATACCAATACGCAAGCAGATATAACATAATAAGGGAATAAGAGAATAAGAAAATCTGTAAAACTCAGCAATTCTGACTTTCTGACCTTTCTGCTAATTCTGATATATCTGTTACCTGTGTCGTTTACAGTCGCTGATTTCTGTCTCAACTGTGCAATTAAATCGGTATACAAACTGCAGATATCACATATTCTGAATACAATCTGTTTCAATTATGATTCATACCTGACTAATTTCTGTATACAATAATCACGGTTCTCTGAATATTCAATAAAATCTTCAAATATTCAATTTAATCAATCAGATGCTGTTAACATATCAAATATCATAGATATAACAAGCATAAAATCATCAGAATATCCCTGAATCTAAGAGTTAGCAATCTGTACCCTTCTATTAATCTTCCATATCATTCTGTACTGAATTTTAGTATATAACCATTACCTGGTATCGATTCAATTCTGAAATCTACCTTTCTGATATCAACACATCTGAAATCTTATCTAGGCAAATATAAATCAATCCTTACGTAACTATCAAATCTGTAGTTGCTAAACTTGATTTCAGTAGGTCTACTGAATACATAAGGATACTATCTGTTCCTTTCGGTAATAATCGAGTTATAAACAATGCATATATCACAGAAATTCTGAATCTAGAGTCCTTACCGGAAAATCTCCGTTTATCAGCCAGATCTGGTCTGAATCTTACCATTTCTGGAATAATTTCTACAATATCTCTGTACTTGTTCATCATTACAATTTCAGTAATGCAATTAAATCAGATCATCATACACAAGTACAGCCCAATCTAACTCCATCTCATTCTTATCTTACTGCAGTATATATATATATATCATCATAAAAATCTTAGATATCATCATTTTCCTCAACAATCAAGGAAATTAATACCACAGTATAAACAAACTCCATAGATACAGCATATCTCCATGCTACTCAATCACAGATACTCATAAAAATGCCTTAGTACATATCAATACATATGCAATATAATCATAAGGAAATAGTACCTATGATGTTCTGGGTCTGTTCTTCTGTCATTATCACCAATGACTCTGCTCTCTAAAATCTTCGAGGACCCTTCTGGGGACAGACTCTAGCAAAGTGTCCCTGTTGTCTACAGATATGACAAGTACCAGTCACTCCCTGGCATTGCTCTGTGGGGTGTCTCCCACCGCAAGTCCTGCAATACACTCCAGTATGGCTGGGACTAGGACTGCTGGAGCTAGAGGAACCACTTCCCAATTTCTTAAATGACTTCTTTCGAGCTTTCAGCAAATCTTGCTTTCCACTCGTACTGCCTCGATCGAATCGAAGAGAGGATTGCTGGGTTTGGGATGGCTTCATGCACAACCTCCCTAGCTGTCTAATCAGACTCGCCTCAGCTCTCCTTGCTTTACTCAAAGCATCAGCAAAATGATAAGGTTGCTGCATGTTCATCAATGCAACTATTTCTGAATTCAATCCTCTGACGAACTGATTCACTACAGCTTCATCATTCCCAGCTAAATGAGGAACAAAACACAATAAAGTAGAGAATTTCGCAGAATATTCATCAATATTCAATTGGCCTTGTCTCAAATTCTCAAATTCTGCTCTTTGGTCCTCCCGGTATGAAACTGGGAAAAATCTTTGATAGAATTCAGCTTTGAAGACTTCCCACGTGATCACAATACCACGTAGTTCTAAGATGCCTCTGATCGTAATCCACCAATTTCTGGCAGCCTCCCGTAACTGATAAACTACCAATTTAACTTTCTGTTCATCGGTACAATCCAGTAAATCGACCAGTATTTCTATGTCATCCAACCAGTTCTGACAATCTTCCGATGTCTCAATACCACTCAGAATCGGTGGCTGAAGTAACTGAAATTCCCTCAACTTCGTTTCCATTGGAGTTTCTGACACATCTATCTGAGATTCTGATCTATCTATCTGATCATACGAAGTACTGCCTTTTTCAGGAATCCTTCGGGGAGCTATATCTGATTACCAAAACATTAGTAATCCAGTACAATCAATCTGTTGTAATCTTTCTCTGATCATCTTACTGTTGATCAGGAATCAGATCTGATTTATATGCAAGAATACATAATACCCATTCAAATCAAATAATCAGGGAAACATGTATCTCAAAGCAGAAACACATAATCTCATGCTAGCAATCACATGCAAGGAAGAAAAATTCAATCTACCCCGCTCATTCTCTTCTATCTCAGTCTACAGAACCTACGGCTCTAGAACCTACGGTTCTGGAACCTAATGCTCTGATACCACCTGTTGTGGGGACCCGGACGCTAATCATCTTCTTACTCATTATTGGGATTTAATTATCAGTTCTGTTAAACAGGGCCTAAAAATTTTTCTTTTTAAAATGTAACTGCGGAAGGTAATGGAATCTAAACAATATACATCTCTGTATAAAAACTACAGTTCAGTAGAAAAATACAATACTGTACAACCTAAGTCTAAGGTTCAATTACTAAATTCAAGTAATAAACCAAGTCTGCTACAAGTCCGGAATCACCACGCTAACTCGTCTTCTCTCATCGTCATCTCGACCCTGATCCAGCCCCACCTGTTGTCATGCACACATACAAAACAAGACAACAGCCGGATAACTCCGGTGAGAATAAATCCCAGTATAAAACATGGTAAACATGCATATACACATAATGATTCATGGATCATGCTGTCATGAATAAAAGCAAAGACAATAGTAATAGATTTCATCATCTATGAACTCTAATCTAACTAAACATGCAATTCAAATCAGATAAACATGCATGTGAATAGTCTAAATCATGAAACATGCTGTCATGACTGAAAGTAATAACAATAGGTTCCATAGTCTATGAAACCAATTCATCTACGCATGCTGTTCTAATCAAATCATGTCTAGACTTGACTCAACTATAACTCTAGGGATCCCGGGGTGAATAAGACGTCACTGGCTGTCACCTACCCAACCACTCGGGGCGACTGTACGTCTTATTCCTAGACTTCGGTCCGAGCTGTATCGACGGCTGGCAATAGGAGTAATGGCTACTCCTAAGTTGAGATACACCGAACGTTTAGAAGTCTGACAAAAGCTGCCAAGACTTTCCTATCTTAAATGCAATGAATAACAATCTGTCAACAAATTATACTCATATTCATAACTGAATATCACAATTATCTTACATGCTTGAATACAATTCTATAATCAAAGCATAATCAGGTAACAATATAAACAATAATCTAGTATGTGATTTTATTGGGAAACTCAAATTAATCTAATTTGAGTTATGCTTCCCGAATATCACATGAATTATACCTTTGTCGTCCCGGTCTGAGGAAGACGATGACCTGTATTCAAATCTGTCCATATTAAATCTGAAATGACAATATCGAATACACTGTGTCAATGAATAACTCAATACACAATCTGTTCTGGTCAATACTCAACACTGTATATAATCTGATCAATATCGAAACAGATACAATCTAATCCATATCAACGATATCACAATACAATCGAACTCATTTCTGAATCTGAACAATCTGAATCAACTGATGTTTCAACGGTACACAGTACAATCTTGATAACCCCGTCAAATCAAACATCACAGATATAATACCAGAATTCATAGAAAAACTCATCTTTCTATTCTTAAATCAAGAACACTACAAGTCTAGTGTTAAATCTCAGTCAAGATCTTCTGAAATTCATAACAATTACATAAGCAGTCTGTTTCTCGATCTGACTTTGATTCTATGATGTCTAACATGACAATAACATCATATATGAATTCTATTCAATTCTGAAAACATCATAAATTCAACTCATGTCTAAACGTAATAAAACTTACGTCCAATTGTAGCTGTCGTCACTAGGAACACGATACCGTACTCGGATTCAAATTCAGACGAGCGGATTGAAATAAAAAGGCGTAAGGATTTTCGCGAAGCTTCCTCGGCCCTTTCTTCAATTCTTTGAAAAATGTCTACGAATGATATGTGTGTATATATATATATATATACACCTCGTGCATGACAGAAACGTGGCTTGTTATCGTTCTGCATGACTCGCGCTCGGGCGGTAAGAAACTACCGCTCGAGCGCGGCAGTTTCTGTCCGAAGTCTTTCCTTATCACACACTGGCGCTCGGGCGGTAATATAAGTCAAGGTGTATTGGGACATCGACTCAAGTAGGATGTACTTGAGTTTCCCTAAATCACATACTTATTATTTGTTTATCATTGTATTTAATGATTTGATTTAAATGCTTGTTCTATGGAGTGATAGGAGCATGCATTAGACGAGTAATCTTGTGACAGAAGTACCTGATAGTGGCAGGTAACCACGGGTACATTGCACGATGTCACAAGATATGGCGATAGACCATAGTCTATGACGGATGCGTCTGGACACTGGATGTTGGTTATATCGACTTGGATAGAACTGGAGTCTTTTCTATCACTGTTTGTCGATATAGGAATGCCACATCTGGACACCGGGATCCCTAGGCTAGGATTGAGTCTAGTCTAAATCGTGGAGTCACGAGTATTGTCGACAAATCGATATTGTTTACATTTCTGATTTTGATTTGTATTACTGTCACATGCTTCATGCTTTATATTGATTATATGACTGCATGTTCGTTGATTTATACTGGGATTTATTCTCACCGGAGTTATCCGGCTGTTGTCTTGTAGTATCCCGATGCCTAATTTGAGTTAATTATTGGATTAATTATATTTCGGTGGGATCGGAAGGACCGAACCGGGTTCGGATCGTCCGAGACAGGTGACTGGACACGTGGAAGACATGCAGGGTTCGGATCGTCCGATCAGGGTTCGGATCGTCCGAGACAGGTGGCTGGACACGTGGAAGACATGCAGGGTTCGGAAGGTCCGAAGTGTACCGGATCGGATCTTCCGAAGTGGATCGGATCTACCGATCGTTGTCTATAAATAGAGGCGCGAGGCTTCACTTTTTACTCGCCAATTCCGAGTGTTCCAGAGCGTTTTAGTCATTTCTGATGGGTTTCTAGTCTTTTCCCGAGGTTCAGGCACTAGCGGGGAGCTACTGGTTTTGTAGCGGAGCTGTGCTCTAGTTGGGAGCTAGCGGCATCAGTGGGCTGACTACGGACGCAGGCTTGATTCTAGGGCTGATTGCTAGGATCTACTGGTTTGAGGTACGAAAGTACTATCCGAGATAGCAGGATTGAGTATACTTTACTATGTGTTGCATGTTTATATGTTGCATTATTATCTGTCATATGATGCATGGTTTATTATGCGGCATTTGCATAATCATGTTGGGCCTGATTATCTTTGAGATAGCCTGTTGAGAGGGTGCTCAGCCCTCGTTTGTTGTGGATGGTTGGACCCCGTTGGCCGACGGTGGTCAGGTCACCGGTATATCCACAGGTTTATTTTGGTATGGGAGCCACCTCCTGGTGCGACGGCGCAGAGTGCTACATACCTTGACGTCATTTACCTGAGCAGTATTTCGTTATACCCAGATCCTGGTATCCAGTACATTTTGCATACATGCATGTCATAGTCTTGTATACTCATGCTTTCGGTGCTGAGCGTTTTATGCTCACGTCCTCGGTTTATCTCTGTTTTGGACACCCTATTCGATGGGGCAGGTCTCAGGTTGGACGGTCCAGGAGGGAGTGGACAGGGAGCTGGCAGAGGTTGACTTGTAGTTGTTGGTATTTGTTCTTGGAATTTAGTTCGATCTGATTGTTTAAGTATTTTGTACTTACAGATTCGATTGGGTTGTATTACTGTTTTTCCGCTGTTTACCTGATTCAGTTTTAAATGTTAATTTTGCATGCTTAAGATCTGATTAGTAGGTGATTCTGGAACGGGTCACTACATTTATGGTATCAGAGCATGCATTAAGATTTTGGGATTTGGAACTGTTCTTTTGGGTTTAATCTCTGGTAACTTTTGTAGCTAGAGATGTCTGGTTTTGACGACGATGTTAGTAGTCATGGCAGCATTGGACGCTGGGGAGACCGCGACGATCGGGAGCGTCGCCGAGAGCATCGAGAACGTCGTCAACACCGTCGTGATGAGCCTCGGAGTTTTAGTATGCATCGGTTCTTGCAGATGGGGCCGAAACCTCTTTCGGGCGGTGAGACTCCGGATGTTGCGGAGAACTGGCTTGAGAGGATGGAGAGCTGCTTCAAGACTTTTCAGTGCTCGGCGGAGCAGCAGATTGATACCCTTGATTTCTTGCTGGAGGGTGGTGCCCGTAAGTGGTGGAGGTCTACCTCTGCACCGATAGTTCAGCGACAGGGTCGAGTTCTTTGGGCCGATTTCCGAGCCGCTTTCATGCTGCTTTACTTTCCGCCAGCTCTTCTGCAGACCAAGGCGATTGAGTTGATCAATCTGAAGCAGGGAAGTTTGTCTGTTGATGAGTATCAGCAGAAGTTCTTTGAGTTGCTTCCGTATGTTCCACATGTCAGTGACAATGCTAGGGCCAAGTATAACCATTTTCTTCAGGGCCTCAATCAGGAGATTTATGATCGGGTTGTTGTCTGTGATGATCCGACATCGTATGAGGGCCTTGTGAACCGTTGTCGCCAGGCTGAGGGCAGTTTGCTGAGAGGTCGAGCCATGCAGTCTGCTCGTCCTACTAGTTCTTTGGGTCCCCGCGCCCAAGCATTTAAGAAGGCTGGATCTACTTCTTCTTCCTCTGGATCTGGAGGAGTTCACCATTTTGGGAAGAAGAAGGGCCCGTGTCAGCATTGCGGGAAGGATCATCCGACGGAGCGTTGTCGCAAGGTTGCGGGTGCTTGTTACAAGTGCGGTGAGATGGGCCACATGAAGAGAGATTGTCCACAGACGGGCGGAGGATCAGGATCTGGTTCTCAGGCTTCAGTTCATCAGAGACCACAACAGGGACAGTCTACTCAGGGTTCTAACCTCCGACCGCGTACTCAAGGGCAGGTCTTTGCTCTTAACCAGGATCAGGCTGCTGAGGAGAACGAGAGAGTTATCGCAGGTGTTTTTTTATTATGTGGATTACCTGCTTACGTTCTCATTGATACTGGTGCATCACATTCATTCATATCTGCGAGATTTGCTAAGCGTCATGCGTTACCTTTCACTTCTTTGGACGTTGTGGTATCTGTTTCCACACCGATGGGTCATTCGGTGCTAGCTAAACGTCTAGTTTTGGGTTGTCCTCTAGAGTTTGAGGGTAATGTTTTAACTGCTAATTTGATGATTCTTGCGATGGAGGATTTTGATTGCATTCTGGGAATAGATGTGCTGACTGTGTTTAGAGCTACTGTGGACTGTTATCAGAAGTTTGTGCAGTTTCGTCCAGTTGAGGGCGACAGTTGGTTTTTCTATGGAGAGGGAGCGCGACCCCCGATGCCTGTGGTTTCTGCTCTGAAAGCCTGTCGTGCTTTAGAGTCGGGCGGGGAAGGCTACCTTATCTATGCTATTGATTCGTCCGCAGATAGTGTCGGTATCAGTGACATTCCAGTGGTTTGCGATTTTCCGGATGTTTTTCCCGAGGAGATTCCTGGTTTTCCTCCCGTTCGGGAAGTGGATTTCGGCATTGATTTAGTGCCAGGCACGGCACCAATCTCTAGAGCTCCTTATCGTTTAGCTCCATCGGAGATGCAAGAATTGAAACAGCAGTTGCAGGATCTTCTTGACAAGGGGTATATTCGACCCAGTGTGTCCCTGTGGGGAGCACCAGTTCTTTTTGTCAAAAAGAAGGATGGTTCTATGCGGCTCTGTATAGATTATCGGCAGTTGAATCGTGCTACGATAAAGAATAAGTATCCGTTGCCACAGATTGATGATTTATTTGATCAACTGCAAGGTACCTCTGTGTATTCCAAGATTGATTTAAGGTCTGGTTATCATCAGCTTCGGGTTCATCAGGGAGATATATCGAAGACTGCATTCAGGACCCGGTATGGGCATTATGAGTTTTTGGTTATGCCTTTTGGGGTGACGAATGCACCAGCAGTTTTTATGGATCTGATGAATCGGGTATTTCGGGATTTCTTGGATAAGTTTGTTGTGGTGTTTATAGATGATATCTTAATCTATTCGCATGATCAGCAAGAACACGTACAACACTTAAGGATTATTTTACAGACACTTCGCGAGAATCAGCTTTATGCGAAGTTGAGTAAATGTGAGTTTTGGATTGACAGGGTTGTATTCCTTGGTCATGTCATTTCTAGCAAGGGAGTTTCAGTTGACCCGAGCAAGGTGGAAGCGGTATTGAACTGGTCGCGTCCGACGACAGTAGCCGAGATCCGCAGTTTTCTGGGATTGGCTGGGTATTATCGCCGTTTCATTGTCAACTTCTCTCAGATTGCTAAGCCACTCACTCAGCTCACTCGGAAAGATGTTTCATTTGAGTGGACATCAGAGTGCGAAGAGAGTTTCTTGGAACTTCGCAGACGTTTGACATCTGCGCCTGTTTTGGCTTTACCGTCTGGATCTGGTGGTTTCAGTGTTTACACCGATGCCTCTTTACAGGGGCTAGGGTGTGTTCTGATGCAGAATGAGCATGTGATTGCTTATGCGTCGAGACAGTTGAAGCCTCATGAGGAAAACTATCCTGTTCATGATCTGGAATTAGCAGCGATCGTTTTTGCTTTGAAAATCTGGCGCCATTATCTGTATGGTGAGCGATTTGAGATTTTCACTGATCATAAGAGTTTGAAGTATCTGTTCACTCAGGCTGAGTTGAACATGCGTCAGCGTCGTTGGATGGATCTACTCAAGGATTATGATTGTGAGATCAAGTATCATCCAGGATCTGCGAATCTCACGGCCGATGCTCTTAGTCGCAAGGTGAGATTGTCTGCTCTTCAGACTTGTGCTGTATCTGGGATTATTCAGGATTTCTGTTCGATGGGATTCAATTGTAAGCATCGGAAGGGAACAGAGAGTATCCGTGTAGCTACTATTTTGTCTGAGCCAGTTTTGTATTCTCGGATTAGAGATGCTCAGATGTCTGATTCTAAGGTTCAGAAATTAGCTCGGTTGGCTGATGGAGATAATACTTCTGGATTCCACTATCAGTCCGAGGGTCTTTTGTGCTTATCTGGTCGTGTTGTTGTACCGGAAGATGACACTTTGAGGGAGGAGATTTTGTCCCAGGCTCATCGTAGCAAGTTGAGTGTTCATCCGGGGAGCAACAAGATGTATAAGGATTTGAGGACTCGATTTTGGTGGAAAGGTATGAAACGTAATGTTTATCAGTATGTCTCCAAGTGCCTAGTCTGTCAGCAGGTGAAGGCTGAGTATCGACGACCTGGAGGTTTGTTGCAGAATCTTCCTATTCCGGAGTGGAAGTGGGAGCATATCACGATGGACTTCGTGACTCACTTGCCTATGTCTGTGGGGAATAGAGATGCTATCTGGGTGGTAGTGGATCGGCTTACTAAGTCTGCCCATTTTCTTCCGTATAACAGAGATTTCACTTTCGATCGGATGGCACGGTTGTACATTCAGGAGATTGTACGGTTTCATGGTGTGCCCGTGAGTATCGTTAGTGACAGAGATCCTCGATTTACATCTAGATTTTGGGGCAGCTTTCAGCAAGCTTTGGGCACTACCTTGAGTTTGAGTACTGCATATCACCCAGAGACTGACGGTCAGTCAGAGATGACTATTCGTACTCTTGAGGATATGTTGAGATCTTGTGTGATGGATTTCGGGCCAGCTTGGCAGGATCATCTGCCACTGATAGAGTTTGCATACAACAACAGTTTTCATAGGAGTATTGGTATGTCTCCGTTTGAAGCATTATATGGTCGACGTTGTCGTACTCCTCTGTTCTGGGAGGAAGTCGGAGAACGACAGGTCGAGGGTCCAGAATTGATTCAGCAGGCCATGGACAAAGTTCTTGTGATCAAACAGCGGATTAAGACTGCTCAGGATCGACAAGCGAATTATGCGAACACCAAGCGCAGACCTTTTCATTTTGATGCAGGCGAGAAAGTGTTTCTCAAGGTATCACCTTTTCGGAGGATTCTGAGATTTGGACTCAAGGGTAAGCTATCTCCGAGATTCATTGGTCCTTTTGAGATCTTAGAATGTGTGGGAGATTTGGCCTACAGATTAGCTTTGCCACCGTATCTGTCTAGTGTTCACAATGTGTTTCATGTGTCCTTGTTGAGACGATACGTAGCGGATGAGTCTCATGTTTTGCATCCGACAGAAGTTCAGCTGAATCCGGATTTGTCTTTTGTGGAAAGACCGGTTTCGATCTTAGACCGGAAGGATAAGGTACTGCGGAATAAGACTATTCCTCTTGTCTTAGTGCAGTGGCAGCGCCGAGGTACTGAAGAAGCTACTTGGGAACTAGAGAGTCGCATGCGGTCAGAGCATCCAGAGTTGTTCTAGTTGTAGTATTTTCAGTTATGATTGTAATTTCAGTTGTACTTTCAGTTGTAATTCATTCTTAAGTTGAATGTATTGTTGTTCAGAATTGTCATTCTTCAGACACGATTTCGCGGACGAAATCCTTTTTAGGGGGGGGAGAATGTAGTATCCCGATGCCTAATTTGAGTTAATTATTGGATTAATTATATTTCGGTGGGATCGGAAGGACCGAACCGGGTTCGGATCGTCCGAGACAGGTGGCTGGACACGTGGAAGACATGCAGGGTTCGGATCGTCCGATCAGGGTTCGGATCGTCCGAGACAGGTGGCTGGACACGTGGAAGACATGCAGGGTTCGGAAGGTCCGAAGTGTACCGGATCGGATCTACCGATCGTTGTCTATAAATAGAGGCGCGAGGCTTCACTTTTTACTCGCCAATTCCGAGTGTTCCAGAGCGTTTTAGTCGTTTCTGATGGGTTTCTAGTCTTTTCCCGAGGTTCAGGCACTAGCGGGGAGCTACTGGTTTTGTAGCGGAGCTGTGCTCTAGTTGGGAGCTAGCGGCATCAGTGGGCTGACTACGGACGCAGGCTTGATTCTAGGGCTGATTGCTAGGATCTACTGGTTTGAGGTACGAAAGTACTATCCGAGATAGCAGGATTGAGTATACTTTACTATGTGTTGCATGTTTATATGTTGCATTATTATCTGTCATATGATGCATGGTTTATTATGCGGCATTTGCATAATCATGTTGGGCCTGATTATCTTTGAGATAGCCTGTTGAGAGGGTGCTCAGCCCTCGTTTGTTGTGGATGGTTGGACCCCGTTGGCCGACGGTGGTCAGGTCACCGGTATATCCACAGGTTTATTTTGGTATGGGAGCCACCTCCTGGTGCGACGGCGCAGAGTGCTACATACCTTGACGTCATTTACCTGAGCAGTATTTCGTTATACCCAGATCCTGGTATCCAGTACATTTTGCATACATGCATGTCATAGTCTTGTATACTCATGCTTTCGGTGCTGAGCGTTTTATGCTCACGTCCTCGGTTTATCTCTGTTTTGGACACCCTATTCGATGGGGCAGGTCTCAGGTTGGACGGTCCAGGAGGGAGTGGACAGGGAGCTGGCAGAGGTTGACTTGTAGTTGTTGGTATTTGTTCTTGGAATTTAGTTCGATCTGGTTGTTTAAGTATTTTGTACTTACAGATTCGATTGGGTTGTATTACTGTTTTTCCGCTGTTTACCTTATTCAGTTTTAAATGTTAATTTTGCATGCTTAAGATCTGATTAGTAGGTGATTTTGGAACGGATCACTACATGTCTTGTCTGTATGTGTACTTGACAACAGGTGGGACAGGTTCAGGGTCCAGGAGATGAGGAGAGATCGTGATTAGAGTGGAGGCTCCGGACTTGGATTGTATATAGGGTGTGAACACTTAATAGTAGTTATTGAACCTTAGTTGGTACTGATTTGTAGACGGTACATGACTTGTACTTTATTATATACTGAGTTGTATATTAGATTGTTGTCACTACGTTCCGCATTTAAAAAAAAAAAAAATTTAGACCCTGTTTTATAATTGATTAATTAGTCCCAATGACGATTAAGAACTTGATTAGCGTCCGGGTCCCCACAACAGGTGGTATCAGAGCGATAGATCCTTGAGATTGAGATAGGAGCTAGTGAGCGGGGTAGACTGTGTTTTCTTTCCTGCTTTTGATTGTTAGCATGATTTACTGCTTTATAATGCATGTTTGTCTGGTTATCTGATTTGATTTGAAAACATGTGTTATTGAATATGAATTGGAATTAATTCTGGATCAGCAGTAAGATGATCGGAAGAGGATTGAAACCGGATTTTGTTTGGGATTGCTAACCCTTTTGAGTTTCAGATATGCCTCCGAGAAGAGTACCGGAACAGGGTAGCACATCGAACCCTCCCATGGACGTTACAGCCACACCCATGGAGACACTTTTAAAAAGATCCCAATCTTTCCATCCACCTACTCTGAAAGGAACTGAAAATTCGGTGGATTGTGAAAGTTGGCTGGATGATATTGAAATGATGTTTGATTCGTTGGAATATACCGATGAGAAGAGGGTGAAACTGATAGGATACCAATTGCATGACATTGCCAAGAACTGGTGGATCAACACAAAAAGGGCATTGGAACACCGAGGTACGATTATTACCTGGAGTGTATTTAGAACTGAATTCTATCAGAGGTTCTTTCCAGTGTCATACAGGAAAGACAAGGGAGCCGAGTTTCCGAACTTGAAACAGGGCCAACTTAACATCGAGGAATACGTGGCCAAGTTTTCTTCACTGTTGCGCTTTGCTCCACATGTGGCGGATCATGACGAGGCTGTGGCAGATCAATTCATTAACGGCCTGAATCCGGAAATATTTACGTTGGTGAATACGGGAAGACCGAACAACTTTACCGATGCTTTGAATAGAGCCAAGGGAGCAGAAGTCGGTCTGATGAGACAGAGAGGTGCTTCGTTTATGCTTCCAGTGCCGGGATCACAGCAACCACCTCCTCGATTTGAAGGTGGCAGCAGTAGTGGCGGAAAGAGGGACTTCTTGAAGACGAGAGGAAAGCAGTTCAAGAAGTCAGGGAGCAGTTCTTCTAGTTCTGGGAGTCCTCGCCAGAGCCAGAGCTATACTGGACCTATTTGCAATACTTGTGGAGGGAAGCATCCCACTGAGCAGTGCCGGGGAATATTTGGCAGCTGCCGTATTTGCAAGCAACAGGGACACTTTGCTCGAGTGTGTCCCCAGAGAGGTGCCCAGGGATTCCAGGCAGCTGAGTCATCTGGATCATCGGCTCAGGCAGGTAGACGACCATTTGCTGTTCATTCTTTTCAGCCAGCACCGTCTACCCAGTCACAACAGAGGCCAGGAGGGAGCCAGACAGTGAGCCAGCCTCCGAGACAGCAGGCCCGAGTGTTTGCTCTGACTGAGGAGCAGGCACAGGATGCACCTGATGATGTTGTGGCAGGTAACTGTTTCATTTCTGGTTATCCTGCGTACGTATTGATTGATACTGGTGCATCACATACATTTAGTTCTGAGAGGTTTGCATTGAGTCGTGCATTACCAATTGAGTCGTTGTCTGCAGTAGTGTCTGTTTCTTCCCCATTAGGAACATGTTTGATATCAGTAAAATCTGTGAAACCTTGTATACTACAGTACGATGGGCATAAGATGGAGTTGGACTGTATTGTGCTTGGGATATCTGAATTTGATTGTATTATCGGTATTGATACATTGACCAAGTACAGGGCCACAGTCGATTGTTTCCACAAGATAGTGAGATTCAGACCTGAGATGGCTGAGGAGTGGAAATTTTACGGTAAGGGTTCTCGAGCCAGAATTCCTTTGATATCTGCACTGAATATGACACGATTATTGCAGAAAGGAGCGGATGGATTCCTGGTATATTCAGTTGATTTACTGAAATCGAGCCCATCATTGGCGGACTTGCCAGTGGTGTGTGAATTTGCTGATGTCTTTCCGGATGAGATTCCTGGATTGCCTCCGATTCGAGAGATAGACTTCAGCATTGAGTTAATGCCAGGAACAGTTCCGATCTTGAGGGCTCCTTACAGGATGGCACCAATCGAATTAAAAGAATTGAAAGAACAGTTGGAGGATTTACTGGCCAAGGGATACATCCGACCCAGTGTTTCTCCTTGGGGTGCTCCAGTACTGTTCGTAAGAAAGAAAGACGGGTCGATGAGACTTTGTATAGTTACCGGCAACTGAACAAGGCAACGGTAAAGAATAAATATCCATTGCCCCGTATTGATGATTTGTTTGATCAGTTGCAGGGTTCTTCGGTGTATTCCAAGATCGACTTGAGATCTGGATACCATCAATTGAGAGTCAGGGACTCTGATATCTCTAAGATTGCATTCAGAACCAGGTATGGACACTATGAATTTATTGTCATGCCATTTTGTTTGACGAATGCACCAGGGGTATTTATGGGATTGATGAACCGCGTCTTCCAGAAATATTTGGATGATTTTGTTATCATATTCATTGATGATATATTGATTTACTCAAAGAATATGATTGAACTTGCTAATCATCTGAGGATTGTGTTGCGAACTTTGAGGACGGAGAAACTGTATGCTAAACTGTCGAAATGCGAGTTCTGGTTGAAACAGGTAATATTTCTGGGACATATCATATCAGGAGACGGTATATCTGTTGATCCCAGCAAGGTCGAGGCAGTGATTTCTTGGCCAAGACCGACATCTGTACCAGAGATTCGCAGCTTTATGGGTTTGGCAGGATATTATCGCCGATTTATTAAAGATTTCTCGAGCATTGCCAAACCGATTACACAGTTGACTCAGAAAAATACTCCATTTGTTTGGTCTGAGGAATGTGAGACCAGTTTCCTCGAGTTGAAAAGGAGATTAACCAGTGCACCGGTGTTGACTATCCCGTCAGGTACTGGTGATTTTGTTGTTTATTGTGATGCATCTCACCGAGGATTGGGTTGTGTTTTGATGCAGCGAGGGCATGTGATCGCTTATGCCTCAAGACAACTGAAACCCCATGAATCTCGATATCCAATTCATGATCTTGAATTGCCAGCCATAGTCTTTGCGTTGAAAATATGGCGACATTATCTCTACGGTGAGAAATTTGAAATCTATTCTGATCATAAAAGCTTGAAATATCTGTTTTCGCAATCAAAGTTGAATATGAGACAGCGAAGATGGCTGGATTTATTGAAGGACTTTGATTGTGAGATCAAATATTATCCAGGGAAGTCCAATGCAGCAGCAGATGCCCTGAGTCGAAAGGTATGTGCACTATCCTTATCTACGATAGGTGTTTCGAATTTGATAGAAGACTGCTGTTTGTCTGGATTAGCTTTTGAAATAGATCGTCAGCCTTTGAGATTATATGCGATTCGATCTGAACCGGCATTGATTGTGAGAATCAAAGAGGCACAGAAGGGTGATCAGAACGTACAGAATTCGATTGCTATGGTCAGAGCGGGACATCGATCGGAATATCAGGTGAGAAATGGTATTTTGTATATGAATAATCGTCTTGTGGTGCCGAATGTTTCGAATTTGAGACAGCAGATATTGACAGAGGCACACAGCAGCTGATTTAGCATTCATCCTGGTGGCAGGAAAATGTATAATGATTTAAAGACACAGTATGGGTGGAAGAAAATGAAAGCTGATATTGCTACATTTGTATCCAAGTGTCTGAATTGCCAACAGGTGAAAGCTGAGAGGAATAAACCAGGAGGATTGTTACAGAGTTTGTCTATTCCTGAATGGAAATGGGATCACATTTCCATGGATTTTGTGACACAATTACCGAGATCCTCCCGAGGTTATGATGCGATTTGGGTCGTGATTGATCTATTGACCAAATCCGCATGTTTTATTCCATACAAGATGACATATAGATATGATCAGATGGCCGATATCTATGTTAAGGAAGTGGTGAGATTGCACGGAGTGCCGAAGTCGATTGTTTCCGACCGTGATCCTCGGTTTACCTCGCACTTCTGGCAGAGTCTGCAGCAAGCTCTCGGTACGAAATTGCATCTTAGTACCGCATATCATCCACAGACTGACGGACAGTCAGAACGAACAATTCAAACCTTGGAAGATATGCTGAGAGCGGTAGTGCTCGACTTTAGCACTGGATGGCAGGAGGCATTACCTCTTTGTGAATTTTCGTACAACAATAGCTATCAGACGAGTATTGAAATGGCACCATTTGAAGCGTTGTACGGAAAGAAGTGTCGATTGCCTCTTTATTGGGATGATATCTCTGAAGTTCCTGAGACTGGACCTGATATGATCCGAGATACGACTGAAAAAGTGAAATTGATTCAGAAGAAAATGAAGGCAGCCCAGGACAGACAAGCCAAATATGCCAACCTTCGACGTAGACCGTTGGTATTTGAGGTAGGAGACCGAGTGTTTATGAAGATTTCACCTTTCAGGGGTGTTGTCCGATTTGGAAAGAAAGGGAAGTTGTCTCCACGATACGTCAGTCCATATGAGATTCTCGAGAAGATAGGAGATCGTGCCTATCGACTAGCATTGTCGCCTTCTTTATCTGAAATACATGATGTTTTTCATGTATCGATGCTGCGGAAATATCTCCCTGATGATTCACATGTTATTCAACCAGACGAGACTGAGCTGGATGAGACATTGAGTTATGTCGAGAAACCAATTCGGATTATCGATCGTAAAGAAAAACAGCTCAGAACAAAGACGATTCCTCTTGTGAAAGTTCAATGGACTCGTCATGGTATCGAAGAAGCTACTTGGGAGACTGAATCTGATATGAGACAAGAATTCCCAGCATTATTTCACTGATATAAAGTTTCTTATACAGTTTTGTTTATATACTCCTTATTGATACGAATAAAATGCCTGTGATTTCGAGGACGAAATCGTATCTTAGGGGGGGGAGAAATGTAATGCCCGAAATTTAATCCTAGTAATCTATAATTATTGATATATAATTTGACATGATTATGAAAGGATTAATCGGGACATGAAATAAGATGTTATGTGAAGGGTGCGAATTGTTGGACAGAACAAGTGGCGCCCGAGCGGTAAGAAATGACCGCTCGAGCGCCAAAGTTCAATAACAACACATCTTGGACAGAAGGTGTGGCGCCCGGGCGGTAGTTTTTAACCGCCCGAGCGCCAAAGTGTGATACGCCGAGCGTTGGACAAAAGATGTCGCGCTCGAGCGGTAATTTATTACCGCCCGAGCGCGAGTCATGCAAGATGAAAATTCGCCACTTGTTTGGCTGCATGCACGTGGGTATATATATATATATATACAAACATTAAAAATCCTTCAGAAACAAGAATCGAAGGAAAACTTTGGCAAAATTGTTCCTGAATCTTCAAATCGCGATTGTGAGAAATTCATCCGTCTGATTTTAAATCCGACTTCAGTACCGAGTTCCTAGCAACGTAGGCTACAACTGGACGTAAGTTTTGCTACGTTTTGACATGTTTTGAAATTATGATATTGTCAGAATTGAATAGGATTCATATATGATGTTCTTGACATGTTAGACATCGTAGAATCGAAGTCAGATTGAGAAATGGACTGATTATGGAATTGTTATGAATTGTTAGGGTATATTGATTTATACCAGACAGATTTGAATTGTGATTGAATTACAGATTGTAATGGATATGAGTTATGATTTGTAATTGATGCCTGTTGATTTGGTATTGACGGGGATACTGAGATTGTACTGTTGTGCCGTTGATTTTGAGTTAAATCCAGAATGATCAGATTGTTATTGATTGGAAAGGTATATTGACACGAGATTATTGGTATTGCCATTGTCAGATTGAGGGATTGACAGAGTTTGGATTCCAGACCGAAACTGCAACAAAAGGTATAAGTCAAGGTGTATTGGGACATCGACTCAAGTAGGATGTACTTGAGTTTCCCTAAATCACATACTTATTATTTGTTTATCATTGTATTTAATGATTTGATTTAAATGCTTGTTCTATGGAGTGATAGGAGCATGCATTAGACGAGTAATCTTGTGACAGAAGTACCTGATAGTGGCAGGTAACCACGGGTACATTGCACGATGTCACAAGATATGGCGATAGACCATAGTCTATGACGGATGCGTCTGGACACTGGATGTTGGTTATATCGACTTGGATAGAACTGGAGTCTTTTCTATCACTGTTTGTCGATATAGGAATGCCACATCTGGACACCGGGATCCCTAGGCTAGGATTGAGTCTAGTCTAAATCGTGGAGTCACGAGTATTGTCGACAGATCGATATTGTTTACATTTCTGATTTTGATTTGTATTACTGTCACATGCTTCATGCTTTATATTGATTATATGACTGCATGTTCGTTGATTTATACTGGGATTTATTCTCACCGGAGTTATCCGGCTGTTGTCTTGTCTGTATGTGTACTTGACAACAGGTGGGACATGTTCAGGGTCCAGGAGATGAGGAGAGATCGTGATTAGAGTGGAGGCTCCGGACTTGGATTGTACATAGGGTGTGAACACTTAATAGTAGTTATTGAACCTTAGTTGGTACTGATTTGTAGACGGTACATGACTTGTACTTTATTATATACTGAGTTGTATATTAGATTGTTGTCACTACGTTCCGCATTTAAAAAAAAAAAAAAAAATTAGACCATGTTTTATAATTGATTAATTAGTCCCAATGACGATTAAGAACTTGATCAGCGTCCGGGTCTCCACACATATATTAGACCAAATCTCGATGTATATATCCATTATAAATTCAACATTTGAATTTAATATTTAAATTATAAATTCAACTCCTTGAATTTATCACATCCAAAATTTAATATTTAATAAACTCAACTTTTGAGTTTAATAAATTAAATTATCAAATTTCATAAATTCAACCCTTTGAATTTATTCTCTCCATATTTCATAAATTCAACTTCTTGAATTTAGTATCTCATAAATTCAATTCCTTGAATTTATTTTCTCAAAATTTAATTATCATAAATTCAACTCTTTGAATTTACTATACCATAATATAAATTCAACTCCTTGAATTTATTCTCTCAACGGGAACAAACGATCCAGTACTTGTGTGACCCTCAATGGTTCAGGGATACAGCTAGTCGTGGGTTCACAACTCCTTGTGATTCAGAATAACATTTATTCTTATTCGGGCTTACCCTAGTTAGCCCCATTCTTTTCATCAACACTTTGATCAAGAATGTCAGAACTCATTTCTGATTGCACCCATCGGATCATGGTAAGAGCGTCTAGTAGCATCGCCCCATGATCCCCTAGGTATCACTGATAGTACCTACAAGAACCAGTCGATTATGATTAACGTACAGTACGGTCCCTTCATCTCATATATCCCGATCGAATCTGCAACCATTGGTTCATCGAGGGTTGCTTATTAATTCGATAACTATGTGTTACATATAATAGTGGCATCGCGTGTATTATTGGAGAACTCCTTCTCCAATGTACATCTCATACTCTGGCCAGAGATTCCATGCACTATTATTACATCAGATCACATAGGATATCCACACCTGTAGGTGAGCGGTGAATCCCCGACTACAATGCACTGGCTCCTATATGTGTCGCAACTGTACCCAACCTCGCCACCTGATGACTCTTCTGGAGCCGGTAAACGAGTCAAAGCACAGCCCTAGCATATAGAGCCTGTAGTAGCCCGAATTCCAAATTGGGTAATTAACGGAGTAATGGTGATTAAGAAGGTTTAAGGTGTAATTTTGACCGAGTCATGATCGGACGGACCGAAGAGGGTTCGGAAGCACCGAAGAGTTCGGACGATCCGAAGTGTAGTTCGGTGAATCCGATCATAGGTGTCAAGTGTTGATCGACACGTCATTTTCCATGCATGTTCGGACGGTCCGAAGTGTATGATCGGAGGATCCGATCATGAGCTGTCAAGAGCCAATGGACACGTAGCGTTCGGACGTTCCGAAGTGTTGTTCGGAGGATCCGAACATGGCCTATAAATAGTGCTCGGATTTCTCATTTTTGACTTGCCAATTTCTTGAGTTTTCTCTCATTTTGGAGAGTTTGGAAGGTTTCTAGGGTTAGTTGTTGGTCGAGCGATAGCCAAGAGCTGCCAGGAGTAGTAGCGTAGCGGCGCCTGAGTTACGAGGCAATCGACATCAAAGGGCTGTCGACGGACGAAGGTAAACCCTAAACCTTTGGTAGTACTAGGGAGTACTGGTTTTGCTAGTCGAGCATGGTAGTATTGATTGAGTATGCTTTTGATGCGTAGGCTTGTTCTAGACCTGATTAGCGGTGTTGCGTAAGGCTAGGCTTGCTGTGATAGAGGTACGAAAGTACTATCCGAGATATCCTGGTTGAGTATACATTCTTATATGTGTTGCATGATTATGTGGTGCATTGATATATGTCATATGATGCATGCTATTATGTCACGTTTATTACTGCACGTTGCATTTCATGTTGAGCCGTATCTTCTTTGAGATAGCCTTTACTGTTGAGCTGTATCTCTTTCGAGATAAGCTATATCTTGGGGCCGCTCAGCCCTGTCTTGTGGACGCATGGACACCGAGAGTACACAGTGGCCGACGGGTCGGGAGGGCTTCGGTGGTCCGGGACATTTTAGGTCCACGTCTGTCTTGTAGTGGATGCAGTGACCCAGAGGTGTACCGCGCGGCACTATCCACTTGGCGCCTCTAGACTGAGCATTGTTGAGATCCTTTTGTGACTCCTGTTTCTTGACTACCCCGGTATCATGATCATAGCATGTGCATTTCATATAGGTCTGTATACTCATACTTTTGTACTGGGCGTTCTTATCGCTCACGTCCTCGGTTTTGTTTATTCTTGGACACCCCATTCCCACGGGGCAGGCCTCAGGTTGGATGGCTCAGGAGGAGCAGGAGGAGGACGTTGAGTAGCTGGTTGGTTTAGTTTTCAGTGTTTTCCATTTGATTCGATATGGTTGTATTGGATATTTTATTTTGAGTTATTCTAGACTTCGATTGGGTTGTATAACCATTATTTTGTTGACTTTTCCGCTGTTATCTCTGATTATTGTTAATTAGGTTAATTGCATGCTTAGTTCTTGCCTAGTAGGTGATTCTGGAACGGGTCACTACATTTATGGTATCAGAGCATGCATACGATTTTGGGATATAGATTTCTGTTTTGGGATTTCCGTTGACCAATTTACTAGTTTCCCCATTCTATGTTGTAGAGATGGCTGACCACTTTGGTGACGGGAGTAGTCAGGGGAGTGTAGGTCGATGGGGTGATCAGGACGATAGTAGGCGTCATCGTCATCGTGAACATCGTCATCGTCGGGATGGTCCTAGGCGTTTTGATTTGCATCGTTTCATTCAGATGGGGCCTAAGCCTTTAGTTGGCGGTGAGACTCCCGATGATGCGGAGGATTGGTTAGAGCGCATGGAGAGTTGTTTTCGCGCATTCCAGTGCACCGATGAGCAGAAGATGGAGACCCTTAGTTTTCTTCTCGAGGGCCGTGCGCGCAAGTGGTGGCGATCGACTTCTGCGCCGATAGTCCAGTCCCAAGGTAGGGTGACTTGGGTCGATTTCCGTGCAGCGTTCATGCAGCTGTACTTTCCTCCAGCCCTTCGCCAGGCCAAGACGATTGAGCTCCTGAACCTTAAGCAGGGGAGTATGTCTGTTGATGAGTATCAGCAGAAATTCTTCGAGTTGTTACCCTTTGCGCCTCATATCAGTGGCAGTTCTGAAGCCAAGTATGATCATTTCCTTCAGGGCCTTAACCAGGAGATCTTTGATCGAGTCACTGTCTGTGATAATCCTACTTCGTACGATGGGTTGGTAAACCGGTGTCGTCAAGCAGAGATCAGTCTCCAGCGTGGTAGGGCTATTCTTTCTTCTAGACCTCCGAGTGTTTTGAGTCCTCGACCTCAGTCTTTCAAGAAATCTGGTTCTTCTTCTTCTGGATCTGGATCAAGGTCTAGCGGTGTTGTTCGCTTTGGTGAGAAGAAGGATTCTTGTGCGCATTGTGGGAAGAACCATCCATCGGAGCAATGCCGATTAGCAGCAGGAGCTTGTTTTCAGTGCGGAGAGATGGGTCATCTCAAGAAGAATTGTCCTCAGCTGCGAGGTGGAGCAGGATCTGGTTCTGGATCCCAGACGACTGTTCAGCAGAGGAGACAGGGTCAGGCAGGGGGTAGTTCGAATCTTCGACCTCGTGCCCAAGGTCAGGTTTTGCGCTGAACCAGGATCAGCCTGGGATGTAATTGTTATACAGTTGTAATGAAGAATATTTGCAGTGTATTACAATGGTGTTTCATTCTCTTGCCTAGATTTCGAGGACGAAATCTTTTTAAGGGGGGGAGAATGTAGTAGCCCGAATTCCAAATTGGGTAATTAACGGAGTAATGGTGATTAAGAAGGTTTAAGGTGTAATTTTGACCGAGTCATGATCGGACGGACCGAAGAGGGTTCGGAAGCACCGAAGAGTTCGGACGATCCGAAGTGTAGTTCGGTGAATCCGATCATAGGTGTCAAGTGTTGATCGACACGTCATTTTCCATGCATGTTCGGACGGTCCGAAGTGTATGATCGGAGGATCCGATCATGAGCTGTCAAGAGCCAATGGACACGTAGCGTTCGGACGTTCCGAAGTGTTGTTCGGAGGATCCGAACATGGCCTATAAATAGTGCTCGGATTTCTCATTTTTGACTTGCCAATTTCTTGAGTTTTCTCTCATTTTGGAGAGTTTGGAAGGTTTTCTAGGGTTAGTTGTTGGTCGAGCGATAGCCAAGAGCTGCCAGGAGTAGTAGCGTAGCGGCGCCTGAGTTACGAGGCAATCGACATCAAAGGGCTGTCGACGGACGAAGGTAAACCCTAAACCTTTGGTAGTACTAGGGAGTACTGGTTTTGCTAGTCGAGCATGGTAGTATTGATTGAGTATGCTTTTGATGCGTAGGCTTGTTCTAGACCTGATTATCGGTGTTGCGTAAGGCTAGGCTTGCTGTGATAGAGGTACGAAAGTACTATCCCAGATATCCTGGTTGAGTATACATTCTTATATGTGTTGCATGATTATGTGGTGCATTGATATATGTCATATGATGCATGCTATTATGTCACGTTTATTACTGCACGTTGCATTTCATGTTGAGCCGTATCTTCTTTGAGATAGCCTTTACTGTTGAGCTGTATCTCTTTCGAGATAAGCTATATCTTGGGGCCGCTCAGCCCTGTCTTGTGGACGCATGGACACCGAGAGTACACAGTGGCCGACGGGTCGGGAGGGCTTCGGTGGTCCGGGACATTTTAGGTCCACGTCTGTCTTGTACCACCACTTAAACAAGGTAATCCCCTCAAGTTTTGCACTAGAAAAACTCAAGGATTTTCAATGAGAATGATTTTTGCTCTCCAAAAATTGAAGAACAAAACTTGAAAAATGAGAGAAAAACT